>NW_012141302.1:2210187-2210976 GCF_000956105.1 Propithecus coquereli | reverse complement strand
TCTATCAGAGAATCTAATTAAAATATTAGAAAGTCACCTGATATAGTTGTATGCCTTTCTGAAATTTTTGTCCAGAATTGCAGCAGACAGACCAAAGTATTCTAGTTCTTTGCGTTTCTGCCTGTCGTCATAGAATGAGTAATATTCCAATGAAGAATCTACAAGTAATTCAGCCTCTTGAAATCGGGATAGGTCACATAAGGAGTATATGGCCTTCAAGAGAAGGTTCCACCAGTCATCTTTTGTCAAGACGCTTGTGAGGACGGCAAATATTGCTAAAATGAGACCAATGAAAACCAGGTGGGACACTGTATTTCCAGAAATAGCAGCATTAGAAAAATTTGAATCATCAATTTTAAGAAAAACTTAACCATGGGCCTGAATTCTTGCCAACATTGTGCTGACAAAGATGAGGAGGGGGGAGCTGCTTATTTTTATTCCTTAAATGCTACACCCTTCTGCTCTGCCTGCAAATCTGCAATCCCAGGTAGTTCTGACTCTGACTTGCTCTCTACAAGGTCCAGCTAACCTCATTTGCATTGTTTCTTGCTAGGCGGGATATGTGCTCCTCCAGCGCAGAGCAAGCGTGCTTCCCATGACTGCAGTCTGACAGAGGATTCTGCACATACAAGGCATTCAAATTCATACTTTGAGATTCAGGTTGTTCTTGATCTTTTCTGATCTCAATTTTCTTTTCTCTGCCTTAAAATTTCTCTTATCCTTAACAACCTCCTTCTCTTATTTCTCTGTAAGAAGCCCCTCTGTTATAACCCTTGAGAAATATCAGAA
>NW_012141302.1:2207171-2210137 GCF_000956105.1 Propithecus coquereli | reverse complement strand
TCATATATTATCATATGTATGTATTATTATACTTTTAAAAACTAATTTAAATTAAATGAATCTTTAGGACCTAGGATGGCTAGAGATTCCAGGTCCCCAGACTATAAGGAACCCTGCGTGTGGATTCCTCCAGGTTTTTTTGCCTGTGTCTTTTTCCCCTATGAGCTGAGGGTGTGTCCTTACATCGCATAGTAAGTCTTAGCCATGAGTACAACTGTATGCTGAGTCTCGTGAGTGCTGAGCATAGGGACAAGTGTTGGGGTCTCCTGACATGTGTACTAAGCATTGCGTATTACTTGGAAACTGGATTTTTAAAAAGCATTAAATGTATTCATTTCTAAGAAACACAAAATCAAGTAATGAGAAATCCAAATGAATTACCTGTACAACAAGAGCATGTCTCCTTAACACGTACTTCTGAGATGCCATATGAATAAAGGTTAGGCCTATACAGAGGCTATAGAGAGGTTCGTGGGGGTGGGTACGAAAGGCTTGCACGTACTGTCCTGGAAAAAGAGCAGTGGTGTCAGATGGTGTGACAAGAAAAATGCTCCTTATTTCTTCAACACTTATTCAAATGTATTTTAAGGCTAAATGTTACTGATTTTAACATATACAAAGTGTACATGATAAATATCAGCCCATGAATTTGAATTTTACAACAATGTATAACATATAACACAATTAGAAATTCCCCATGCACGTGTCCTGACCATGAACATTAGTATGAGTAACTAAAAGTAACTTTTTTCTAGGCACAGCTAGACATTTCTATGTGGAGTAATACTTCCAAAATAAATAATTTATCAACTATGATCATAAATCTATTTTGAAAGCAATGTAGGAATGTGTCTTTTGGTGAATTCTTTTGTAAAATTAATTGATCTGTTTTATAAATTCAAATGTGATGGATCATGGAGGTGAGAAAAGGGAAGCTTTGTTTTGTTTTTTATGTTATGGGTAGTGTTTTCCCAAATGAGCAACTATTCTGTTTTTCCTGAGAAAGCTAAATGTATCCAATACTAAGAATTTGAGGTTTTATGAATTCCATGTATTTCATATATACAATTACCTCATGTCAAAAGCTTAATTAGATAGGCAAATTTAAGCAAGTTGTTCTCATAAAGGAATAATATAGCATATGCTAAAAACTTCTATTCCTTCCAGCTTCTATTCTGGAAGGAATGGCACCACAGAATCTCTTTAGCAGCAAAGATGGTAAACTGTCCTTTGGACTTTTCTGTTTTTACCTTTTGTAAAAGTTTCTAATATAGGAAAATGAATATTTATTCTATATTTTCTTAACATTAATTCCCAAAAGCATAGAAAAAAAGAGGAAAGTTTAAACATTTGATGTTACTGGCTGAACAATTATAAAAACACCAGCCATGCACAAAGAAACATGAAAGTATTAAATAGTCAAAAATCACAGTTTATTCAGAAGAAATGAACTTGGCCACACTAGCTTTTAGGCAGCAGGAAATACATGCCTAATTTTAAACATTTAGTTAGGTATTTTTGTATTTGTTTCTGATTCCTTATTATAGAAATTCCTTATTATAAAATGATTAATGAATTTTTCCTCAGTTTAATTAGAATAAGCACCATGTAAATAAATCTCAATATACAGATTTGTCTCCTAAAGGAATGAAGTATCAGCATATCTTAAATCCTTTTTGCACTATAGCAAATTAAAAGCAGGGAGCGAAACATCCATAATTAATGAAAATTATTTTAAAAATAAGCCTAAGCAGGGAGAACTGTTGACCTTTACAATGAATTACAAGACCTACATGAGCTTTTTACAACCAAAGCTTAATAAGAATTAACAAATGTTAATTACTGCTGATACTTACCGCCACTTACTGCCAGGCACTGTTTTAAGCACTTTATATTGACTCATTTAATTTTCACAATAATCTGAAAGGTAGGTCCAATTATTATCTCCATTTTAGAGTAAAGAAGCTGAGGCAGAGGGAGGTAGAATAATTTGCCACAGTGGGGCTGCTATTTAAACCCAGGATGTTCCACTCTAGAGGCTGGGCTCTTAAGCACCACACTATCTATGCTTGACAAATCATGTGCCAGGACACTTACCAAGTGCATGCTTAAAACTACCAGATACAAATGCATTGTGTCCATTTAAGACACACAGTGCATGATTATCTGGGTTTTTCAGCATTAATCGGAGACAGAAGCGATGATGGCGCACATCTTGGGAGTGCATGGTAACTTGATTGAAAATGTTCCAGAGCTGAGGTTTATTGACGTTTTCCATTACCATTATCCTAAAATTGCAGAAAGAGGATGAGGAGGAAAATAATGTAAAATGACAATCTTCCTGATTTCTAAAAATGAAACCCATCAGTGCCATCCTACCAATATTGAAAAGCACCATCCCCCAATATGGAAACGTAGAATATTTCAATCTATTTAAGTAAAACCTCTCACACAATGAAAGTTTTTTTCCCCAAAATATGATAGTGTTTCTAGTAGAGATTAGTATAATGAATTTCCATTACTTACCTCTTGTTTCTTCTCTATTCTCAATCATTTGAAACCTGTTATTTTACTATCATAGTAATTTGAAATTTAGCTTCCAAATTACTTTGAAGTACATGAATTTTTGCCCTACCAGGCCAACAAAACTATACATTTTACCTATGTAATGAGTTAATCCATAAAAATTTCCCATTAAATTTTTACCAAAATTTCATGAGGGCAAGAAATTCTGCCTGTGTGTGTACTCACTCACTGCTACATCCCCAGTTCTTAGCACATAATCAGGGCTCAATAAATGTTTGTTTAATTTATAAACAATCCTACATTACCAAAAAGCATCCATTAATGAAGAAAAAGCAGCTTGGAGGAAAAGATAGAAGAAAAACTTAGGAGTTTTTGTTTTTCAGGGGTTTCTTTATGGTTATTTTCAAATATACAAAAGAGACTACTTTGATGAACCCCAT
>NW_012141302.1:2196789-2197222 GCF_000956105.1 Propithecus coquereli | reverse complement strand
TCATTTAAAGAAAACAGATTGTGGATTTGATCTGAAGCATCTCAAATGCAGATCTTAATGTTACTTACATTAAGTGGTTCAAGGATGTTGAGATGCACAAGGCAGACCATCAGCTTGACCGTGATATCTATTGGCACACCATCAGGTATAGTGCAGGTAACATTCTCATGAGCTGTGGAACACACAGACAAGAAGCAGTTCCTATATGCAAGCTTAGGATGTGTATCTTCTTACGTAAGACCTCACTTCATTGAAAGCAAATGATTCCATAGTTGATTCTAAGTTTGGCCAACTCTATTAATAAATAAGTTCTTATACATCCTTCGGACTGTCCTTTGGTAGGAAGTATCCTTCCTATTCCTTTCCTAATACTTTATGTACCTATCCAAAACATAAATAAACTCCCACACCTTCTATCAAAACTACAGAGAAC
>NW_012141302.1:2194709-2195722 GCF_000956105.1 Propithecus coquereli | reverse complement strand
ATTTGGGAGGAGAAAATACTTGCTTCTTTAAAATCATAATCAGAACGAATCCAGAGAAAAATGTGCAATGTCAGTATAACAATGTCATAATTTAAGCATCTCACTCTCCAAAAGCTATCAGCTGTCATTCCAGCTCATTCCCTCTGTAATCCAATATCAACAACTCTTCTATCTCAGTGCATTTACAAAGCACGGATCCTACCACTTTTTCACCATCCCCTACACCCTTCCTAACCTTTCTTCCTTCTCTGTGGTCCAACATTACAATTATTCCCTTGCATACATCCTCAATTCTCTTGCCCTGCTCTCCCTTTATCAAAATCACCTGATAAAACCCCAACCCTGGTTAAATCCATCTATGTCTACTCTTCACCACCACCTGCCCAGCTGGCCATGCCAAGGGGTCTCACTCCAAATTAATGACCAATAGTCTAGTGGGTCCATGGTACTGACAAGCAGTATTACTACAGTTACCTAGTCCAGTAGTTCTCGAACTTGAATGAGTATACAGATCAACCAGACATATTGTAAAAAGGAATATTCTGATCCAGTAGAGCTGGGGAAGGGCTGAAAGGCTGTATTTCTGACAAGCTCCCAGGTGACACAAATGCTGCCAGTCTGGGGTAGTAAGATCCTAGACAACTGTTTTGCATCTTCTCCATCAAATCTCCAACACTCTCCCATCCTCACACTCAGCTGATGGCCTTGCTTCATATTTTAGCAAGAAAAGAGAATCAAATCCGACATCCCACATACTCCCAGCACATCTACTGACTTACCAGTATCCTTGGCCATATCCTCTGCCTTCCCCTTTATTAAGGATGAATAATCAGTATCCATGAGCCTAACCTCCAGCTAGATCCCATTCCCTCAAGGATATCGTTCAAGCAATTGTCCTTTCTCTGACAAATCTTCAACGTGTCCCTCAGTTTTGGATCACTCCCATCCAAATACTAATATATTGTAATTGTTCCCAACTTAAAAAATTCTCTTACCCCTACAACCCATTCCTC
>NW_012141302.1:2193349-2194659 GCF_000956105.1 Propithecus coquereli | reverse complement strand
TAAAGTATACAGGAGGATATGTATAGGTTATATGCAGATACTATACCATTTTATATGAGAGATTTGAACATCTAAGGATTTTGGTATTGAGGGTGGGGTGTATCCTGAACCAATTTCTCATGGACACTGAGAGATCACTGTACTGCCTAAAATTACCAAGTCATAGGAGGATTTGGACAACTTTAATTAAGAGACTGTTTTGTGTTTTTTTAATCACTGAGCTCTAAGACAATAACTGATATCAGAAATACAGCTTAGATATTTATTCTGCTCAGTGAGAGCAGAATTTACTTACCATGTAAATTTACTCACATTAGAACATAAGCTCCATGAGGACAAGAACCATGTCTATCTGACTCAAGGCTACATCAATCTGAATAAGGACTAAACACAATGCAGTCTTTTTTTTTTTTTTTTTTTGGAGATGAAGTCTCGCTCCATCATTCTGGCTACAGTGCAGTGGTATCATCGTAGCTCACTCACTGTAACTTCAAACTCCTGGGCTCAGTGATCCTCCTGCCTCAGCCTCCGGAGTAGCTGGGACTTCAGGTGTACATCACCACACCCAGCTAATTTTTCTATTTTTTGTAGAGACGGAGTCTTGCTCTTGGTCACGTTGGTCTCGAATTCCTGAGATCAAGTGATCATCCCGCCTCAGCCTCCCAGGGTGCTAGGATTACAGGCATGAACCACGCTGCCCAGCCACAATGCAGTCATTTTAATTAGCCTTTGACTTTACTAAAATGGGATTCTATCTATATTAGATATGCATTCTATAATCCAAACTCTATCATTTTGATTTTCTTTCTAGAAACACTGTTTGCAATGGTCCGAACGTTTGTGTCCTCCCAAAATTCATATGTTGAGACCTAACTCCCATGGCGATCGTATTAAGAGGTGGGATCTTTGGGAGGTGATCAGGTCAATGGGACTTGTGTCCTTAGAAAAGAGCTTTGAAGGAGCTTGTTTGCCCCTTCTGCCATGTGAGCACACAGCAAGAAGGCACCATCTATGAGGAAAGCACCCTAACCAGAAATCAAATCTGATGCTTGATCTTAGAACTTCCCATCCTCCATAAATGTGAGCAATAAATTTCTGTTGTTTATAAATTACCCAGTGTAGGGTATTTTGTTATAGCAGTCCAAACAGAGACACTGTCCACTAAAATTTATCTATGTGTTTTAACTTTCAGCAAGAAAGGTAAGTAAATCTCAGTATACTCATTAAAGATACAGTTGAGATTATGTACAGATATATAAAGCAAAAACCTTGCTTTCAGATCAAATCACAAAGTAAAACTCAACTTTACG
>NW_012141302.1:2189355-2192459 GCF_000956105.1 Propithecus coquereli | reverse complement strand
ACCTCCAAAGCTTTGTCATACTGCTTGTTAGAAATACACAGTTCAGCTGCTATGTTAACATCTTCCATGGAGACTAGGCTCTGGTGTTTTGAGAAAGCTTCATCAATTATGTTAATAGCTGAAGTAACATCATTGGCTTCATAGTAACTCCTAAAAAAGTTAATTGGCAAAATGGATGAATACTTATTTAATTCTGATTATAAGACTCATTTCCTTGCTTAGGCCCTCTAACAATTAATTGTGGTTTTCATTTTCTTAAAATTTGGGAGGAGAAAATACTTGCTTCTTTAAAATCATAATCAGAACTAATCCAGAGAAAAATGTGCAATGTCAGTATAACAATGTCATAATTTAAGCATTTCACTCTCCAAAAGCTATCAGCTGTCATTCCACAGCTCATTCCCTCTGTAATCCAATATCAACAACTCTTCTACCTCAGTGCATTTACAAAGCACGGATCCTACTACTTTTTCACCATCCCCTACACCCTTCCTATCCTTTCTTCCTTCTCTGTGGTCCAACATTATAATTATTCCCTTGCATATATCCTCAATTCTCTTGCCCTGCTCTCCCTTTATCAAAATCACCTGATAAAACCCCAACCCTGGTTAAATCCATCTATGTGTACTCTTCACCACCACCTGCCCAGCTGGCCATGCCAAGGGGTCTCACTCCAAATTAATGACCAATAGCCTAGTGGGTCCATGGTGCTGACAAGCAGTATTACTACAGTTACCTAGTCCAGTAGTTCTCGAACTTGAATGAGTATACAGATCAACCAGACATATTGTAAAGGAATATTCTGATCCAGTAGAGCTGGGGCAGGGCTGAGAGGCTGTATTTCTGACAAGCTCCCAAGTGACACAAATGCTGCCAGTCTGGGGTAGTAAGATCCTAGACAACTGTTTTGCATCTTCTCCCTCAAATCTCCAACACTCTCCCACCCTCACACTCAGCTGATGGCCTTGCTTCATATTTTACCAAGAAAAGAGAATCAAATCAGACATCCCACATACTCCCAGCACACCTACTGACTTACCAGTATCCTTGGCCATATCCTCTGCCTTCCCCTTTATTAAGGATGAATGATCAGTATCCATGAGCCTAACCTCCAGCTAGATCCCATTCCCTCAAGGATATCGTTCAAGCAATTGTCCTTTCTCTCACAAATCTTCAATGTGTCCCTCAGTTTTGGATCACTCCCATCCAAATACTAATATATTGTAATTGTTCCCAACTTAAAAAATTCTCTTACCCCTACAACCCATTCCTCTATCTCCTTGTAAATTTCTCCTGTTGCCTATCCCCCACTCTGTCTTCAGTGCCTCTCCTCCCATTCTCTTTAACCCAATCCAATCAACTTCTCCCCTTACCACTCTGCTAAAACTTCTGATCTCCACATTGCTAAATCTCACTTCTCATTTCATGTGATCAAACTGTGGTATTTCACACAGATGATCATCCCTCCTCCTTGAAGTGCTTTCTTCAATACAATTCTAGAACTTCATGTTCTTTTAGTTTCCTCCTACTCCACTGGCCACTTTCTCTTAGTCTCCCTGCTGTTTCTTCCTCTTTTCCCCTCACTTCCAAATGCTGACATACCTCAGGGTTCAGTCCTTGAAACTTTTCCCTCTCCCTCCCCTTCCTTCTTTCTTTCTCCTTCCTCTCTCTCACCCCTGCCCCCCATATCCAATACATTAGAAAATATTGAGCGCTCAGCCTTCCAAATACATCAAAATATATCCAGAACCTGATTACTTCTCATTACTACCTGCTACTTCTACCCGGGTTCAAGCTACCATTTTCCTTTCTATGTACCACTGCAATAATTTCCTAATTGGTCTCCCTGCTTCTGCCCTTATCACCGATCAATCTATTCTCAAAAGAGCAGCCAGAATTGATGCATTTAAAATTTAAGTTGGATCATGTTACTTTTCTACTCAAAACTCTCCAGTGACTTCCAAACTCATTCAGAATAAAAGCCAAAGCCCTTACAATAGCCCACAAGGGCCAAACTATCTGTCCTCTGATACCTCTCTGCTCTGTTCCCCTTAATCCTTCAGCTCCCATATTATCCCTAAACATATCTTTGTACCTACCATTTCCTTTGCCTGTGATACTCTTCCCTAAATATCCATTCCCATACCTCCTTTAGTTCACGTTTAGTCAGTATGACCATAACACAGAAAATTAAGTCCTTCTCTAATCTATTTTAAGATAACACACTCCCATACCTCAAATTCCTATTCCCTTTCCCTGCTTTTTCTTCATATCACTTAGCATCTGACATACTACATATTTAGCTGTTTACTGCCCATCTCCCCCACTGGAATATAAGCTCCACAAAACCAGGGGATTTTTAAAAATTGTTCAATTCTGGATATCCCAGTTCCTTATCCAGTACCTAGCATAAAAGATACATTGAATAAATGTTTCTGGAGGGAAAGCAGGAACTGAAGGGAAAGCCTAATCAGAAGTTACAGTCCAGAATCCTATGCAGGAAAGACTTCTAAGGCAGTGGCAGAACTGACCGTCACCACTCTTCCCCAACAAAAGTATTATTAGTGAAAAACAAAGTTACTACCATAGGCCACCTAACAGTTTATAAAGTAGAAGCTTACTGGACTAACCACTGTGAAAGCTAAAGATTTAACTAAAAGCAGGTAGCCTGGGAAGATTCTCAGTGTTCATGGTATACTATCAGGGATCAACTGGGGGTTGCCTTGTCTCAACATATTTCCTAAAAATGCTTCCAGTGTTCCTATATAACTCATCCCTGGAAGGTAGGGGACAATTTCACAGCTAAGCATCATCATAATAAAGGCCATGGAATTAATAGGGTTCATATAATGTACCCAGATCAAGATGATTAACCCTATACTGAAATACTATATAATAGATATCCCTAGAATAGAAAGCATACCACAAGGCATTACTTAGCCAAAATGTTTCCTGCTTTGTTTTGCTGTGCAGCATATCAGAGATGTAAATGCAGTAGGGCCTATTTTAGAATAAAATATATAGCACAGTCAATAACATTTGACAACTATAGTAGTCTTAGTCTTAAAACTATTATTTTAGCACTGGCTCAAGATAAAATGATT
>NW_012141302.1:2188762-2189305 GCF_000956105.1 Propithecus coquereli | reverse complement strand
TATACTCATTAAAGATACAGTTGAGATTATGTACAGATATATAAAGCAAAAACCTTGCTTTCAGATCAAATCACAAAGTAAAACTCAACTTTACGTTGAATGAGATGCATGCCTAAAATCAAGTCATTCAAAACCTTTAAACTTAAAGGTTTTGGTAAGCTGTTCAGTAATTCATTCTTTTTTCCTATAAGAATGAATGAAAAAGACCCTGAGTCGATGAGAAATGCCATGTTCAAATGGACACACTGAGAAATAAAAGGGACCCCAAACAATTTTTTTAAAAGACTACTTGTAAGTTAATACTCACAAGAAAAAGACTGGAAATCTCTCCAAGGAAAAAAATACTTCTTGGAAAACTTTGCTATGACAATATTAACTATCAACTACACCACATTATGAAATAACTTTTCACCATAAAATACCACATTAGTAAGAGAGAATTATATACGCTTTCCTATGCAGAGGAAACTACAACCTTTATTCTCTTCTGAGGTGCCTTCTTTTGAAGTTTTCTTTTCCAGCACAATTCCAGAAAAATCTGTA
>NW_012141302.1:2183626-2184971 GCF_000956105.1 Propithecus coquereli | reverse complement strand
TACTGAAAATGAGGCACAACATAAAATACAGAAGGCAAAACACTTACTTGAACTTCAATGAAAAATACATTCTATTTCAAATATATGCTTTGATTTTCAAAATAAGATGATAAATAAGAACATCTAGATATACTTAAAACTCACTTTGCCATATCTCTGGCCAATTGCATAAAACGTTCTCCATCAGATGGAGACAAAAGGTTTAAAATACGCCTATAACCATCCATGGCCATTTTATGATCACCCATCTGTTCATAAAGACTTGATCGCTCCCACAGATAACGGACATTAGTAGGTTCATATTTAAGAGCTAAAAAGAAAGAAATATAAATTATAAAATTATCACAAAAAGGGATGCCTTATACCCGGGTGCAACCCACCATCTCAGAAAATTTAACAAACACTTTAATTCTCCAATGGAACCAAGGGAGTTATTCTGGGATAAATCTATCTTGACAGGAACTCTCAACTAGGTTTGATCCAAGACCAGATAGAACCTGAGTCTCCGTATTAATCTTCTTCACTTGGTCACTCTATTCTGACAGTAACCCTTAAGGAACAGCTCAGAACCAACAGTGATCTCTGTGGAAAACTGAAGGTTTCATCTACCAACTTTCATGTTGTATTATCTCACAATATTAAAAAAGTCACTAATAAACGTGATAGCAGAGAGACCCCAAATATTTACCTCTGGTATTACAAAATATAAGAAACAAATATATTTCAGCCAATATCACAACCAGAGTAGCAAGTGCAATTATCAAAAAACCTATTATGTAACATCAAAGTGAGGAAAATATTTTAATTACCTTTTGTATAGCAAAAAATAGCCTGCTTAATATTGTCTTGTTCCAGAGACATTTCTGCCAGTCTAACCCATTCTTCTGTGTCACTGGGATTTAAATGTGCAGCAATCAACTCAAACTGCAACGATTTCTCCATGTCACCTTGGTCCTCATATATCATGGCAAGAGTAGAGAATGGCTCATAAGCCAGAGGAGCTGTAATAAATTTAAAAAAATAAATTCCATTGCCTGAAAGAAGAGGTTTGAGCTAATGTCAATCCCATGGTTCAAACTGTGGGTCTTTTTTTTAATACCTGAACTCTTTAAATCACTACAGCAGAATTAATACTAACTATTTAATGGAATTTAGAACACACCCTAGGTCATATGTGCTTCATTTTCACACATTTTTGAGTCATTATTTTCTCAAAGCAAAGTGTAATTTCATGAACAATTCTACTCTCTGCCACACGTTCCTCATGAAAATCCCCCTTTGCTAAGGCTATACATAGCTCAGTAACTCAGCAAGTTAATCCCAATGAGCATCAGCCCATCAGTGG
>NW_012141302.1:2174693-2180201 GCF_000956105.1 Propithecus coquereli | reverse complement strand
TCTCAGCTACTGGGGAGACTGAAGCAAGAGGATCGCTTGAGCCCTGAAGTGTGAGGTTGCAGTGAGCTATGATGATGCCACTGCACTCTAGCCTGGGCAACAAAGCGAGACTCTATCTCAAACACACACACACACCAAAAAATCCCCTTAAGCTTATTCACTTATATGAAATACTTCGAACCCCAAAGATGCTGGATAAATGAGATAATCAATGTTTAGCGAAGAACAGATTTAAGAAGCCACATGTTCTGATCAAGAAATATTTAGTATGAAGTCCTAAGGATCATATTCAAGAATTTTGTACATCCAAAATAAAGATGAAATGTGTAAAATTTATCACATGAACAAAAGAGTTAGAAGAATCATATGATCCATCTTGATAGATAAAAAGTAACATTTTGTAAAATCCAACATCCATTTCTAATATTCTTAGTCAACTGAAAATGAAAGGTATTGGGGTAGCTTAGAAATGTTAGGGTGGCCTAGGGATATTGCTGGCCTAGAAACCTCTGTGGACGTGACAGTCTACATGAGTGTGGCTGGTTTCCAAACACTAAGGACATCCCAAGGACAGGAGGAACTGAAGACAATACCTCACCTGGGGCGAAAAACTGCTCCAGAACTACTATTAGGAACATCCAACCTACTGGAGAACTAGCCTGGCCACAATTCTAAATTTATGTTCTTATTTAGTTTTAGGCTAGAAATAGCTTTACTGAGATCAATGTACACCTAGATATCTTAATCTATATAGTAATCTTTATAGCCTAATTGTATGACGTATACCTGATTGTTGTAATCATTATGGAAATCTTTAGAACTTGTTTGCCTGTGGGATATCTTTAAAACATGTTTAATTATATAATTCTTGATAATCTTTTGTTCTTGAGATGAATAAATACGAGTGAAAAATTAGTCTCGGGACTCTTGGTCTGGAAAGCCTCGAGTCCCCTAATCCCATTCTTTCTCCTCTATTGTCTCTTTTCTTATTCTTGTGTGGCGCCCTGTCTTCAACCCTGTCGGCTGGGAAATTCCCGACAAAAGGGAGTATCTTTAATTTCATGAAGAGTATTACAAAAAACTTTCCACAAACATGGTTAATGATGAATTATAGAAAGTTACTAAGAATGAAACAAAGATGCCTGCTATCCCCACTTCCAGTTCAACATTTTACTAGAGGTCCTAGCCAGTGCAATAGAGAAATAAAAGGAATAAAGATGGCAAGGAAGAAATAAAATTTTCATTACTTACAGATGACATGGTTATGTAAGTAGAAGATCCAAAAGAATCTACATACAAACTGTCAGAATACATGAATTTAGCAAGGTTGCCAGATATAAGGTCAACATATAAAAATTAATTGTAGTTTTATATCTCAGCAACAATGAATTGAAAATAAAAGACAACCCTAACTGCACGATGTGTTGGAAAGGAGCTCAAAAGAATTTAGCAGTGGTATTCAGCAATATCCAGGAGGAAAAAGACAATGGCCATATATTCCAATTAGCAGACTTTGCCAAAGCGCATTCAAAACTG
Source organism: Propithecus coquereli (assembly GCF_000956105.1). Classification (NCBI taxonomy): domain Eukaryota; kingdom Metazoa; phylum Chordata; class Mammalia; order Primates; family Indriidae; genus Propithecus; species Propithecus coquereli. Next base: position 2,178,665 of record NW_012141302.1, on the reverse strand, counting down.
CCCCCCTCCTTCTTCTGCTGTGAAGACATGCTCACACTCGCCAAGAGTCTCGGTAGAGTTCTGGGACAATTCTCTCATAGGATATTACGAGCTTTATATCTTAAAAGGACTGATGGGATTATGTGAGCTGAGGCCAGCTAGTCCTTGTGTGCCTGACTGCTCATGAGGAGCCTGAACTGGACTCAGGTAACCCCTTTTATAGGGAGGGCCTGGTGGCAGCTTTAGGCAACAAGACTGACAGGCACGCAGTTGTGCCTGCTGCTACAGTTACACCTCAAAGACCTGATGATAGAAGAGCAGCTCCTCCCCTGAGCAGGTAAAGAAGGACCCATAGCTTGTCAGAACAACTTAAGCCCCCTTTTCCACCCTACTTGCCTGGCAAAGTAAGAAACTGTAACCCCAGTTTTCCCTCCTCTTTGCCCCTTCTTCCCCACTTGGTCCAGAGAGGTAGGAATAAAATAAGTCTGTTTTCTGCCCATCCTATGAGTGTGGATTCTCTGTGTAAAGGCTTATTTGTTTAGAGGGAAAACAGCCAGCCTCTACTTCTACCCGCTAGAACTAGAAAGTTTTGTTTAGTTCTCAATCAGATACTATACACGAAGCTACATTCTAATGGACAATTCAGCAACCCAAGAAACTTGACATGGGTAGTAAGTGGATACCCTGAGCTATTACCAGCACTGTGAGCACCAGGAAGGGCTATCAGTCACCGGAAATTAGTAAATTTGCATACTAGTTCATTAATTAGTCTCTGACGAGTTTAATTAGTCTGGGTGCACTAACCAAATTTAATATCCGGACATGCAAAGCTAAGGACTGGATCCTAGAATGAGGTAGCATACTAGATACCTCGTGTGTAAGGTCCCATCTGGGCAACCAGCTGGCCTTCCACTCTATCATTTCTATCTTATCTCCCTATAACCAAAGCTGTGGTTTGGAAGCAACTTTGTATAGCACTATTAATTCATTATAACCTGGGGGAGTATAATGTGGAAGTAATTAGTCACCAACTTAGAGGGCCAATTTAAAATAATGATTGTAAAAACGCTCCCAAACAAATACTTGTGTCAATTTCAAACACTTTTCCATCACTGGAACTCACAAAAATAACCATCACCACATTCAGTAACTCAACAAATATTCATTGAGTGCCAAGCATTACGCTCCTGATAAACCAGATAATCAACAACAGAATATCATTGCAATGACAAAATGATGCTTTCACTAAATTACTTTGCTTAGACACTCTTAACATTTAATGCAGATAGCAACTAATCTTAACATACCTTCATTGACATCTTTGTCTTGGGATTTGGTAGAGTCAATTCCTGATGATGATGGAACTTCAGAGTCATCTGGATTTTCTTCAGCTGATAACTTTCCTTTTTCCTGAAGACTCTGATTGAAAATTTATTTAATGATTCCAAAAACTAATGCAAATCCAGCTCTCTCCAATCAAAGTATCTTGTTCTAGTCCTAGCTTTGCCACTCAGTCATTCTGTGACCATGGGGGGGCCATTTATATAACAGAATAAGGCATTTGCCTTATTTTCTATTTCTATAAAACTTCAGCTCTACACACATACATAGTATGTGGAATCTAAATTTGAATATTGCCAAAGCATCTCAAAGTACTTAGATTTTATCCTTTGGTCTCGGTCATTTGTAAAACAACAAAAAAAATTATTAATAATATCTTAATGATTTCATTAATCTACACATTGTATCCTAATACTGTCCCATGAATTAGGAAAGAATCCACCGGCTAACTTCAAAAGCTTCAATTTTATTTTCCCTTGGGCTTCAAGTAAGTGAGAAATACGGAAAGTATAGTGGTGAGTATCCCCACCTGTGAGATATCCCTAAGTATGAAAAAAGCAGGTATCCATTAAGATTTTGTTATTAGACAATAACTACCTTTTTGGTAGATTACACCACACCAGTGGGAGACTCCTCAAAAATGGGAACTCAACAACTGCAGCTTGGAAGTAGAGAAACTGAGGCCTAAAGGAAACAGGTGAGTTGCCCACCCACGGTCACAAAATGACTTAGCGGCAAAGGTAGGACTAGAACCAGATACTGTAGGACACCAAACTCTTCTCCTCATCCTCTCACCCCCCATTTAACCTTACCGGCACTAAGCTACTCTCAAATAAAAATTAAGTATTAGGTAAAAAGAATAAATAAGAGGCTACCATCGAGACAAAAGCTTTCAGGTGGAGGAAAACATTTTTAAAAGGAGCTTAGCACAGTGATGAGGGAGGGGTGAGAACCAGAGTTTCTGTAAGAAGGGGAAGAAGCTGCTGGAGTTCCCAGCCCGCTTCGTCACAACAAAAGGGTTCATCTGGGTCCTCCACATCTCTAAGTGCATTAGGGCGAGGAGAAACTGAAGAGCATCCTGCCTAGCATCTCCTCACTTTCTTCTCGCGGGTTTTTCTTTCTTCTCTCCGCCTCTCGAACTCCTCAAAGGAGATTTTCCCTTCCAGGTAGTCGATGAGTTCCGGGCTGAACCCCGACATGTCTGCAAGGTCTGTGCAGCCCCAGCAACCGGGACACCGAACCGGAACAGCAGCACCTCCGAGACTACCTCACGCCGGGCCGCCGCGAGCAGGCACCCGGCGTCCTTCCGGCAAACTCGCCCGGCCTGCGCTGCACTCGCAGCGGTCGGGTTCCGATTGCGCACCAGGCCGGGGCCTACTTCCGCTCGGCGGAGGCGGGACCTCTGGGCGAAGTGCCGCGCTTCCGGCTCGCTCCAGCTGTCTCCGTCAGGTTTCCTGCTTTAAGGATATCAGGCAGCTGAAAAAAAATGTACTTTAAAGAGATTTTCTTTAATCTAGCTAATTTCCTTCAATTCTTCTCTAAGATGTTTGCTTCATTCTCCAATCCATTTTCTTTTCCCAATGTTTTTTAAATTAGTCTTTGCTGTAGTGACTTTTTCCCCTTAATTTAACCATTTGCTCTGCCACGTGCATGTTTCACGTTCCAGTTCTCCCTTGCGCAGAAAGCTAAAGTTCTCCCGCAGTTTACGCATTAAATCCCACCCCCTCCAGGACCTTCAATTTCCCCTTTTTCCACGTACCCTCGAACTCTCTCTTTCCTCAGGCTCCTTCTCAGTCTGTAAAGAAGTTCATGTGGGCTTCATGTTCCACCTCTAACTCCCACCCAAGTTTTCTTCTAACAGTCAAACTTGTAGAAAGAACCATATACTTGATATGGTTACCATACAGGCTTACCCATCTACTATAGGCCATCTACCTTTTTATACAAATTACATACATATCTCAAAATAATAGACGTGGATGTTATGCCATTAATGCCAAAGTCTCTTATCTAATGAGTAGCAGACTCAGGATTGAACCCTGGTTTCTCCAAATCCCATGCTTGGGATTAGGATGATATACTGCCTCCCCTCAATGGCACTATTTTTCAACTCCTGCACACTCTTGTGATTTGCATTTTACCTTGTATTGTAAATATTTCTCTGCTTATCTGATTCCAGAGACACTAGCTGTAAACATCTTGAGAACAGCACTAGCTGATGGGTGGTTGTAAATCCTACTCTATAGCCTAATAATTTGTGCTCAAAACACATTTGTGATTAAATTGGATGGAATTGAAAGTGCTTTTAGGACTTGGGGCAAGGGAGTTGAAGTATGGGGAATGCAGGTCAATATAGAGACAAGTTACATGTAGCCTATCACCTAGCCATCGTTATAAGAATCCAGGTGAAGATACTCGGTGGTAGAATGGTAGAATGAGGGGCTAGGACCTGCAAGAGCCAGACTGCCAGATGAGAGAAAAATGTCACACAACTAGAAGTTATCCCCTTTCTCATGAGGAAGGATCCTCAGTGTCTTACCTGGGTGTAAAATAGGGAAGGTGAGCCGGGTAGGGTGTGTTAAGGTAATCCACAGAAATCACTTTTAGGGAGATTCTTCTTTAAATTTTTCCAGGCTGGCTGGGCGCGGTAGC
>NW_012141302.1:2172235-2174643 GCF_000956105.1 Propithecus coquereli | reverse complement strand
ACTGGATGTTGCAAAATGGATTTATGTGCCAGGAGACTTATTATGACATAATCTACTGAAGATCCTTCCTCTTGCAAATTTATCCACTCAGACTGAACTTGATTAAAAAAATATTGAGTTATAATATGGCCCTTTTAAAAGCAAAATTACAATCCATTTTGACATATATAATAAAGATTTTACATAAAAATTCTCTAAAAGGAAACATAAGAAACAAATGTCAGTAGTCCCATAGTATTTCCTTTCCTATAGTTTCAATTGTTTCCTGACTGTAACTTAAAGATTTCTTTTTCAGTTATTATGTCACTTTCTTACATTCTGTTTATAAACACCAAAATAAGTTAACAATTTACCTTCATCATTTTCTTGGTTTCACGATTGAGAACCATCTCCAAAACAAACACATCGCCTGCAGTGGGTTGCTCAGGTGTTTCTTCCTCTTCCTCCTCTTCTTCCTCTTCCTCCTCATCATCTTCATTCTCTCCAAGCATGGAAGCAAAGACCTTGTGAACTGACTTACTCACTCCATCTGACGTTTCTCCTGAGAAAAGAGACATTGGTTGAAGTTGAAAAAAAAAATGAAAAACAGTATTTTCTGGAGTATAAATTTCTTTCCCCGTAACACCAAATTTGAAAGTAAAAAACACTAAATGAACACCCCCAAAAAACAACCCAAAGAGGGAAGCTGTCACAAAACCACATATTTTACTCTGTAGGAATGACTAAGTCATCCTTTAGGGCTCCTCTAGATACACAGGCAAAATTACCTGGAAAATCAGGGGTACCTACAGTAATAGTTGAAAGCAGAGAGGGGAAAAAAAAACAAAAAACAAAAAAATGAAAGAATTATAAGATGTAGACCTAAGAATTAAAGAAGCCTGGTGGTACAGAACCCAGGTGGTATAGTGGTATAGCCTCTGTTATATGTGAGGGCCCTAGAGCCAAGCTGCCTGGTTTCAAACTTTAGGTCCATCTATCACTAGTGGCATACACTTGGACAAATTACTGAAGCTCTCTATACCTCAGTTTCCTCATTTGTAAAAAGGGGTTAATAATAATGTCTGCCTTGTAGGGCTACTCTGAGAATGAAATGAGTGTCTATGTATATTTTTATATAGATATGCATGTTTAGAATAATGCCTAGCATATAGTGAAAGCACACAAAATGCTATTATTAGTATTAAAATAGAACAAAATAACATGACATAGTTCATTTGTATCTTAGAGGATACCACTACAGTACAATGAGTTTTGTATATTTATAATCATGACCTTGAATGATCATGAAAAGGTTAAGTACAGAAGCCAATTTTCTGTTAAACAAAGCAGAGACATTGCTATCGTTTGAATATTTTGTCTCCTCCAAAACTCATGTTTAAATTTAACCCCCAATGTGGCAGTATTGAAAAGTGGGGCCTTTAAGAGGAGAATGGATGAATGAATGAATTCATTCATAGGTTAATGGGTTAACAGGGGAGTGGGACTGGTGGCTTTACAGGAGGTTGAGAGACCTGAGCCAGCATGCTCAGCCCTCTTTGCAATGTGATACACTACACCACCTCAGGACTCTAGAGTCCCCACCAACAAGAAGGTCCTCACTACATGCGGTCCCTCAACCTTGGACTTCTTAGCCTCCCAAACTATAAGAAGTAACTTCTTTTTCCTTAAAAATTACCCAGCTTCAGGTATTCTGTTATAAACAACAGAAAACAGACTAAGATAGACATGTAACACATTTTAGAGAAGTTCCAACAAAATAGTTAACATTTTTAATACGTGTGTGTGTACTGTATTCAAAACCGTGGCCAGGTGCGGTGGCTCACGCCTGTAATCCTAGCACTTTGGGAGGCCAAGGCAGAAGGATCACTTGAAGTCAGGAGTTTGAAACCAGTATGAGCAAGAGTGAGACTGTCTCTATGAAAGCTAGAAAAATTAACCAGGTGTGGTGAGCACCTGTAGTCTCAGCTACTGGGGAGACTGAAGCAAGAGGATCGCTTGAGCCCCGAAGTGTGAGGTTGCAGTGAGCTATGATGATGCCACTGCACTCTAGCCTGGGCAACAAAGCGAGACTCTATCTCAAACACACACACACACCAAAAAATCCCCTTAAGCTTATTCACTTATATGAAATACTTCGAACCCCAAAGATGCTGGATAATTGAGATAATCAATGTTTAGCGAAGAACAGATTTAAGAAGCCACATGTTCTGATCAAGAAATATTTATTATGAAGTCCTAAGGATCATATTCAAGAATTTTGTACATCCAAAATAAAGATGAAATGTGTAAAATTTATCACATGAACAAAAGAGTTAGAAGAATCATATGATCCATCTTGATAGATAAAAAGTAACATTTTGTAAAATCCAACATCCATTTCTAATATTCTTAGTCAACTGAAAATGAAA
>NW_012141302.1:2169875-2172185 GCF_000956105.1 Propithecus coquereli | reverse complement strand
TTTTGGAGATATCAGTTAAAATTAACAGCACTTTTTTTGTACATGAAATTCTATTGCAAGAGACAAAATTGCTCTGTTTGACCCACATCTTGTATTTTTTCTCAGAATCTCAAGTAGCTTTACAAGTTTTAAATCGTGGCATGGTTTATCATAATACTCCTTGAAAAATAAGCAAGAAAATAGCATGTGTTTCGTGGAAAAAAGAAAAATTACTATACCTATAGAAATGCCATCTGTGGAAAATGGTAGGATCAGGAAACTGGACTTGATGAGTTGTGATGTTTCTTTGGTTCTAGTAATTTGGAACAAAATCTAGGACAAGCTCTTTGTTGAGAAGGGTGGTGATCTGGACTAGAAATGAGAATACCTGGTTATGGTCTCAGCCTTGCCATCTCGACCTTGGGCAAGTCACGAAGACCTTCATTTGTTCATTTCCTTTGTTCATTCAGTCAACAAACTTTTATGGAGTGCCTACCATGTGCCAGACATTGCACTAGGCTTTGAGGATAAAATGCTAAGAATAATAAATGAAGTCTCTCCCCTCATTAAACAGACAGATTAGTGGGCAAGACAAATATTAATCAAATCATTATACAACAAGATATATAAATATAAATGATCATTTCTATGGAGAGAAAGTGAGTGCTATGAGAGTATTAAAACAGGGGAATCCGATTAGTCTCAGAGGTCAGGGAAAGCGTCTGTGAGCAAGTGACCTCACATCTGGTCTACTGAATACGAGATACCTAGGCAACCTGCAGAAGACAGAGGGAGAAGAGTCTCAAACATGGTGAACAGCCGTCCTAGCGCCTGTGGCTGAAAAGGAACATGGCCCGTTACCATTAAAGCAACTGGAAGTTACTGTGCCAGAAGTAGAGGGAGCAAGGCGGGGGCCCGATGCAAGATGGGGCTGGAGAGGTATTCAGATCATAATCTCTCTCTTAGCAAGCAATGCTAAGTAATTGCAGGGTTTTAAGCATCCAAGCGACTTTATCAGACTTGCATTTTTAAAAGATTATTCTGGTTTTATTGGGGAGGACAGATTGAGCTAGAAAAGAGGGATGTGCGTAGCCAGTTAGGTGACCACTGCAGTAGCCCAGCCAGGAAAAGATGTTAATTTGGACTAGGACGGCGGTAGCATAGATGCAGAGATGTGGGTGAACCCAAGAGAAATTTAGAAGAGATTGGTAATGTACTGGATACTATGGCAGGGGGCAGAGGTAAGGGGAAGGGAGTTTCAAAACCAATCCCTAGGTCTCTGGATTATACAGCTGAGTGGATTACAATGCCATTCACTGAGATATCAAGCACAGGCACAGAGGAGTAAAGATGATGATTCTATTTGGATTGTGTTGAGTTTGGGCCCAGATTTGTGTAGACCTCAGGTTTCAAAAGGGATAAGAAACGTATGAATAAGAATCTGTGAAAGGGTTCTGAGAAGATCCTGGGTAGCAGTGAACCCAGGAGTGCAGATTTAAACTTTAAATTCTCTCTGAAGATTTGGGCCTCCTAGGATTTATATGGCCTAAAGTAATCTGGGGCATTTGGGGCAGTGGTAGGGTGAAAATATCCCCCACCCTCGCCAAAGACATCAAGCACTAATGCTTGTAAATGTTATCCTATTTGGAAAAAAATGTCTTTGTATACGTAATTAAGTTAAGGCTCTTGATGTGAGATTATCTTACATTATCTGGTTGTGTCCTCAATGTAATCAATTTGATCTCTTGTCCTTTAGTAAAAAGAGGCAAGGGGAGATTTCAGAGACATACAGAGGGGAAGGCAATGTGAGCACAGAGCAGAGAGAGATTTGACAATGCTGGCCTGAGGACTGCAGTAATGTGGCCACAAACCAAGGAAAGCTGGCAGCCAAAAGAAGCTGGAAAAGGAAAGGAACAAATTCTTCTCTAGAGTCTGGGGGTGGGGAGCATGGCCCTGCCTATACCTTGATTTTGGCACAGTGGTACTGATTTCAGACTTCTGGCCTCCAAAACTGTAAGAGAATACATTTCTGTAGTTTGAAGTCATCCAGTTTTTGGTAATTTGTTACAAACAGCCATAGGTACAGAATACAGGGGATGTAGAGATGTCAGGCCAATCATGAAGGAAAAAGACCCATGACTCACCACAACTGCTTTATGTTCTACTGAACATGCTGCACTGTAGAGAGACCTAGAAGGTGGATCCAAATTCGTTACTCCCTTTTGAGGAAGGTTGAGCTTCTTCTGTTATTCAACCCACAATACAAAATGGATTTGGGTTGAAATGTCTATTATGAACCTGGGATTTTACATAAGTAAAACTATATATATA
>NW_012141302.1:2167706-2169825 GCF_000956105.1 Propithecus coquereli | reverse complement strand
TGGCAAAAATGATTTGGCAGACTTTAATTATATTAAGGTTGACTTTGAGTTAATCAAAAGGGAAATTATATCAGTGGACATGGGCTATTCACTTGAGCCCTCTAAATCTGAGTCTAAATGTCAGAGATAGAGGAAGTTCAAGAGATTCAAACTGTGGAATTCTCCTGCTGGTCCTGAAGAAACAAACTGCCATGTTATGAAGGGCTATGAGGTAGGGCATGGCACTGGAGCTCAAGAGTCCCCAATCAACAGCCCGCAAGAACACAGAGACCTCAGCCATATGACCACAAGAAAGTGAATTCTGCCAATAATCTGAATGAGCCTCACATGAGATAGCAGCCCTGTCCAATCCATTAATTTCAGAAGTGTGAGACTTTGAGCAGGGAACCCAGTTAGGTTATGCCCAGTCTTCTGACTTTCATAATTGTGAGCAAATCAATAGGTTTTGTTTTAAGCTGTTAACATTGAATATGCTATGCTATACATACACACACATAATGTGTGTATATATAAGAGAATTGCGTGTGTGTGTGTGTGTATACACACATATATAAGAAAGGGAGTGAAGATGAAAAACGAATTGAAAAGACAAAAACTAGTGGGAAAGGCCCATGAGGTTTTCATGTTGTATATTCAGTGGATTCCAAATTGAAGCGGTTTCATTCAAGATAATCCTCTAGGTATCCAAAGAAAATATTAAAGTTTCTAGTTACATGTTTCTTATCCTTAAAAACTTAATTCTTTCGGTATATTTAATAATATACATAATGTTAGTTCAGGTAGATAATTCACAAATGTTCACATATTTAGGAGCGCTGGTTAAAAGTTTAGAAGATACTAATCCCTTGAAATATATCCTATCACATTTTACCACTCCCATCCATTCTATAATAAAGTTTGAATCTGCACTAAACTCTGAAATTATTCAGTGTTTCTTTGGCACCTTGCAATCTTAGAGTCTTTCTAGTTGTTTCTAGGAGTCCTAGTAGATTAATTTTACTGACTAAGGCAGTGAGAATTACTTTTGGTACAGTTGGTAAAACAGAATCACAGGCCTCTCCCCTAAAGATCAAATCTCTGGGGTGACCTGGAAATCTGTTTACAATGTCTAAATCATTCTCATTCTTACTAAGCTGGGAAACTGGGCACCCAGGAATACATCAAGTTAGCATAAGGAAAATAGAAAGCATGGTTTCTGGGAGAAAAATAACCATACAATTCCTTAAAATAGAATGTGAGCCATAAAATGTCCATACAAATCCATGTGGGAAGGTACAAAACACAAAGTTGGAAAATACTAGAATTTTTCTTGCTTCCAATGTTTACCTGTCATGTGTCCTGTCCCATGCTTAGGCATTCTAATTTCTGAAATGCTAGACATGTTGGAAAGAAATCATTTTTAAAGAGTTTTTTTCCAAGATGGTAGTGTGGAGAGTATGTGAACTGGTAAGCAATTGTTGTACTACATGTGCTTATTCACCAAATTTATTTTTGAACATTCAGAACACCAGATTATGACAGATTAAAAAGAAAGCACCAAAAATTGCTACACATTAATACCTGAGCGGAGACTGAAGGCAAATATTTATCTATTAAACCTACACCATAATGCTGAAACACAGGTATAAACATCCACAACACACTCTACAGAAGTACAATAAGTAGCACTTTTTGTGAATTACAACCAGTTAAATGTAATAATGTTAATTACCATATGAAAAATACATACAAATTACACATAAGTGTGTTTAATACACCATATATCATACAAAGTACTAGAGAAGATCATGCATGTTTAAATGGAAAGATCTGCAAAGTGACAATCATTGTTCAGTATATACCACAGGACAAGTTTCTTTGCACTGTTAAGTACTGTTACTTTGCACTGCACTTTCTGCATGAGAACAAAATTATCAATTTGCAAATAAATTATTACTTACTGAGTCTATCTCAGCATAACACATAGTTTGTCCTCTATACATTTTTAACTATAGTATAAAAATTGATGCAAGTTGAGAGCCATTTGTTTTATTTTATTACATTCCAAACTACTTTTCATGTCAACTTGACCATGTTTTAAGAAAAGACATTTACTCTCTACTTATTTTTAAAGAAACCT
>NW_012141302.1:2164586-2167656 GCF_000956105.1 Propithecus coquereli | reverse complement strand
CAGACACATTTACACGCAGCTTCTCTTTTCATTATCCAAAAAAACCCTTAAAGGGAGGATTACTATTCCTACATTACAAGAAATGAAGTAGGCTTAGAGAAACTAAGCAATTTGCCTATAGTAGAATTTAGACCAGATTATTCAAGAAATAGAGTTCTTCCAGTGAAGACCTGCAATATGTAATAATATTAGTTCACTTCCTAATCTGTCAAAATCTTTCTGACCATATTTGTGATTCCTTTTACCTTGAAAAAAAATTATTTCCAATGATCTTCCTACAACCTTCTTTGTGATGCTATCCTATAGAGATTTCATCCAACTCTATGACTTCAATGTTATATTCTTGGTGGATGATTCACCAAGTCAGACAGACTTGCTCCCTCAGTTCCATGTGTAAGTATCTGAATCAATGGCAGTACATTTAGTCTCTCTGAGTCTGTATATTCATCAGTAAATGGCAGCTACTAATATCCATCTTACAAACCCTGAGTGAGACAATGTGTCACATATACCCAACACAGAGCAGGTTCTTGAGAAATGATAGATGCTTTCTTCCCAGCTCTCCAAACTCGAGTCTTCACCAAACTAGACAAACCAAGTTTTAACCTATCGTTGAAATTTAACCATATAATTTCTCTCCCTAATTACCAACTCTTTAGTTTCCAAATTTTTATTAAATCCTTCCAATTACACAAGTTTAAAATCTTTGCATTTGGACTTCTCACTTGCCTACTACATTCAAGTAGTTGCTAAGCGCTAGAGTCCAACTCTTTAGGATCACCCTTTTGGCTCCCACCCTGGTTTAGACTATCATTATTGTTATTCCAAATTTTACAGCAGCTTCATAAATGGTTTCCCTCATCTCACTTCCGTTCTATCCTACATATTACATTCCCATTAGTTTTTTTAAAACAGCTTTTTAATATTATCTTTTCTCTAACATGTTTTAATCTTTACCAACGTTCTACAGCAGCCGTCTCCAACCTTTTTGGCACCAGGGACCGGTTTTATGTAAGACAATTTTTCCATGGAATGGGGTTGGGGGTAGAGATGGGGGGATACAGAGCTCAGGTGGTGACAAGAGTGATGGGGAGCGGCTATAATACAGATGAAGCTTCGCTTGCTCACCCACTCCCCTCCTGCCCTCCTGCTGTGCACCCCCATCCGAAGTTTCATGGAAGACAATTTGTTCACGGAGTGGGGCAGTGGTTGCTGGGGGAGGGTGTGGCGCAGAGCTCGGGCTGTGATGCGCAGCCCAGTTCCTAAGAGGCCACAGACAGTACCGGGCTGCGGTCTGAGCGTTGGAGACCACAGCCTTACAGAACTATTCCATACTGAAGAATAAGATGATTTACATTTATGAATATTCAAATGAGCATGTAATTAACTGCAAAACCTGAAGCTTTCATTTACTCTGTATGCTGATTTAAGTACATCTAGAAAGTCTACCGAACTTAACATTTTTCCAAACATATTCAAGAGAAAATTACTAGAAGCATTTTTAAAAGCTCAGTTTGACCTTAACATAATTTTATTTGAGTTAGTCATTATTCTTGACTCATATCCAATGTGCAATTACATTCTATTAAGTGCAGTAAAATGTTCCGGCTCATTTGATATGGCAAGCTGGTCTACTCTTCCTTAATTTCAGGCCATATCCAAATTCTGACTGTTCAAAACAAACAAGACAGAACGAACCCATCTCTAATCAAAATCTCTTTCTCTCTCTCTCTCTCTGTCTCACACACACGCACACACATACACACAAAACAACCAGGGGTGGGAGACTTGTTTTTTTCTATTTTTAAGAGCCGTTTAAAATTCAATCAATGAATTGAGGGGCTTTTCTTTCACCAAAACATTTTCTATCTAATTCATCAGTCTTTGAATTAAAGACTTTAGTTCCATGTTATGGGTGTTATGCAGACTTCTAAAATGGCCCCCAAGATTTTCACCCCCTGGTATATACACACACACCTGTATAATCCCCTCCCCCTGACTGTGGGTGGAATCTGAATATGCTGGAAATACGATTGTTACCTTTCATGGCAAAAATGATTTGGCAGACTTTAATTATATTAAGGTTGACTTTGAGTTAATCAAAAGGGAAATTATATCAGTGGACATGGGCTATTCACTTGAGCCCTCTAAATCTGAGTCTAAATGTCAGAGATAGAGGAAGTTCAAGAGATTCAAACTGTGGAATTCTCCTGCTGGTCCTGAAGAAACAAACTGCCATGTTATGAAGGGCTATGAGGTAGGGCATGGCACTGGAGCTCAAGAGTCCCCAATCAACAGCCCGCAAGAACACAGAGACCTCAGCCATATGACCACAAGAAAGTGAATTCTGCCAATAATCTGAATGAGCCTCACATGAGATAGCAGCCCTGTCCAATCCATTAATTTCAGAAGTGTGAGACTTTGAGCAGGGAACCCAGTTAGGTTATGCCCAGTCTTCTGACTTTCATAATTGTGAGCAAATCAATAGGTTTTGTTTTAAGCTGTTAACATTGAATATGCTATGCTATACATACACACACATAATGTGTGTATATATAAGAGAATTGCGTGTGTGTGTGTGTGTATACACACATATATAAGAAAGGGAGTGAAGATGAAAAACGAATTGAAAAGACAAAAACTAGTGGGAAAGGCCCATGAGGTTTTCATGTTGTATATTCAGTGGATTCCAAATTGAAGCGGTTTCATTCAAGATAATCCTCTAGGTATCCAAAGAAAATATTAAAGTTTCTAGTTACATGTTTCTTATCCTTAAAAACTTAATTCTTTCGGTATATTTAATAATATACATAATGTTAGTTCAGGTAGATAATTCACAAATGTTCACATATTTAGGAGCGCTGGTTAAAAGTTTAGAAGATACTAATCCCTTGAAATATATCCTATCACATTTTACCACTCCCATCCATTCTATAATAAAGTTTGAATCTGCACTAAACTCTGAAATTATTCAGTGTTTCTTTGGCACCTTGCAATCTTAGAGTCTTTCTAGTTGTTTCTAGGAGTCCTAGTAGATTAATTTTACTGACTAAGGCAGTGAGAATTACTT
>NW_012141302.1:2162595-2164536 GCF_000956105.1 Propithecus coquereli | reverse complement strand
TATAAAATATAATTACTAAGTGTGGAAATACAAAAAGGCATATGGAAAGAAACATGATCCCTGCTAGCTAGGAGCAGACAATCTATTTGGAGAAACAGCATGATTTGGTGGAGTTTCAGAGTCAAATTTACCCATGTTCAGAACTTGGCTCTGTCATTCCCTTTAGCAAATTTTTAAATCTTTCTATGCCTCAATTTCCTTATCTATGAAGTAATCTTACTTTGCAGTGTTAGGAATTAGAAATAATACACATAAAAGGACGAGTATAGCCCCTGACACATAGCAGGTGCTAAATAAATGTCAAGTATAAACAAGTACACACAAAGAGTACATAAAACCTAATGTGATGATTTCCATAGGGTATGGAACTGTGACAAGAAAGAACTAGAAGTAGAGGCAAGATCAGCCCTGACTGTGCCCTGGTAGACTTCTATGGAGAGAATTTCAACAGCAGAGATGTGGGGGGAAGTTCTTGAGCAAAGGCAGAGAAGTAGCAAAAGGGAGGAGATACTCAAAGGAGACACAGTAGTCCAGTTTGCTTGTGTGGCAAACCTTGCTCCTTGCTTCCTTTTATTCCTTTCTATAGACTGACTTGTGTTCCCCTCAAATTTGTATGTTGAAGCCCTAACCTACGATGTGACTGAATGTGGAGATAGGGCTCATAAGGAGGTAATTAAAGTTAAATGAGATTGTAAGAGCCCTGATCTGATAGGATTAGTATCCTTATAAGAGGCCCCAGAAAGCTTGAGTTCGCTGCCATTTCTTTCTCTTTCCCTGCTATGTGAGGACACAGAGAGAAGATGGCTGTCTACAAGCCAGGAACAGGGCCCTCACCAGAAACCAAATCAACTGGCACCTTGATCTTGGAATTCCCAGTCTCCAGAAGAACTGTCAGAAATAAATTTCTGTTGTTTAAGCCATCCCATCTCTGGTATTCTGTTACAGCAGCCTGAGCAGATGGGATGGTGTAAGGGAAAACGCAATTGTATAGGCAACAGGTTTCTCAGGCCAAACTAAGACGACCACCCCCGTGTTTTTTCCGGCCCGGCTCCCTAGTTAGCCAGCCTTCCTGAGTGGCATGGGTCAGCATGCTCACGTAACCAAGGTGTTATCTCCTATGTGAACCCATGTGATCATGCTTTCTCATGGCATGCTGCCACTGTTGTTCAGAGCCATATATAAGCGCTCACCATGTTTTTGGCCATGCTTTTCATCGCTGCTCTATCCCCACCCCCGCCCCCCACAACAATAAAAAGCATGTCTCACCTGCCTGCTGCCACTTGCCTTTTCTTCCAATTTCTGAAGCCTGTGTTGGAGCATGTGCTAGCCACAGAGCATCCTCCTCACAAATGGCTTAAACCTGCAGTCCCCAAACCCAGGTCGAAGACCAGTACCATCCGTGGCCTGGTAGGAACCAGGCTACACAGCAGGAGGTGAGTGGTGGGCGAGCAAAAGAAGCTTCATCTGTATTTACAGCTGTTCCCCATCACCGCATAAGTTCCACCTCCTGTCAGACCAGCAGCAGCATTAGATTCTCATAGGAGTGCAAACCCCACTGTAAACTGCATATGTGAGGGATCTAGGTTGTGTGCTCCTTATGAGAATCTAATGCCTGATGATCTGAGGTGGAGCCGAGGTGGTGATGCTAGTGGTGGGGAGTGGCTGCAAATACAGATTATCATTAGCAGAGACCTTTGACTGCACAATAAATGTAATGTGCTCGAATCATCCCAAAACCACATCTCCCTACCCCAGTCCGTGGAAAAATTGTCTTCCATGAAACCGGTCCCTGGTGCCAAAAAGGTTGGGGACCACTGCTGTAAGGTAAGTTCATATTAACACATGATCAACCAAAAAAGACTCAATCATTGTGCTTTTTACATTTAACATTTTGTATCATTCTGATCAAGAAAGAACTATAGAAGGTTAAGAGTAAAGCAG
>NW_012141302.1:2161020-2162545 GCF_000956105.1 Propithecus coquereli | reverse complement strand
TGATGAGAGTGCACAACCATGCATTACTCTTGATCTTCAGAGTAAAGCATTCAGTATTTTGCCATTAAATATGATGTAATCTATAGATATTTTGTTAGATGCAA
The DNA here is from genome assembly GCF_000956105.1 of Propithecus coquereli. Classification (NCBI taxonomy): domain Eukaryota; kingdom Metazoa; phylum Chordata; class Mammalia; order Primates; family Indriidae; genus Propithecus; species Propithecus coquereli. The sequence continues at coordinate 2,162,441 of NW_012141302.1, read as the reverse complement.
TTATCCTTTATTCTTAATTTGTTCAGGTTTTAATATCTTGAACAGACATCAAATTTTGTCAAATGTTTTTTCTACATCCATCCGGGTGATCATTTTTTTTCCTTTTTTTCTGTAAATATGATAAATTTACATTGATTTAAAAAATATTAGGCTAATGTTGCATTCCTGAAATAAATCTCACTTGATCGTGATACAGTATCCTTTTTTTATATAGCTACATTTGATTTACTCATATTTTGTTAAGGACTATCACATTTATATTAACAAAGAATATATATAACTTTCTGGTTTTGTAATTTTTTTTGTCATGCTTTGGTATCAGGCCATACTTTCCTCATAAAATGATTTGGAAAATGGTCCCTTCTATTTTCTGAGATAGTTACACAACATTGGTGTTACCCAATGTTCAATAGAATGAAAAGTTCAAAGAATTCACCACTGAAATCATCTGGGCCTGGACTTCGTGTGTGTGTGTGTGTGTGTGTGTGTGTGTAGGAGGGGTTTTTGTCTTTTAAGACAGGTTTATTGGTATATAATTTATACCCTTTGTAATGAACAGTTCTATACATTTTAATATAGTAACACAATAATATAGTAACACAACGCATATAGTTGTGTAACCACCATTACAATCAAGATTTAGACCATTTCCATCACTCCTGAAAGTTCCCTGATGCCCCTTTAGAATGAATCCCCCGTAACCCTTATCTGTTTTGTCTCTATAGCTTTTCTTTCTCCTGACAATCATATAAATGGAATCATACAGCATTGCGTCTTTCACTTAGCATAAAGCATTTGAGATTCAGCATTATTTCTTCTATCAGCTGTTCATTCCTTTTTTTGGGGGGGGGCCAGTGTTCATTTCATAGATGTGCCACATTTTTCTACCCATGTACTAGTTGACAGACACTTGGGTTGCCTCCAGTTTGTGGAAATTAATGAAGCTGCTGTAAGTATCTACAGATAGGTCTTTGTGTGGACATCTGTTTTCAATTCTTTTGAGTCAATAAATATACAGGAGTGGTATTGCTGGTTCATATGATAAGTTTAACTTTATAAGAAACTGCCAAACTGTTTTCCAAAGTGACCTACCATTTTGCATTCCCACCAGCAATGTATGAGAATTCTAGTTGTTTAAAAATCTGGTATTGCCAGTTTTTGAAAATTTATATTTTAGGCATGTGGTTTTAATTTGCATTTTTCTGATAACTATGCTAAGCATCTTTCTTATTTTGTTGTTTTTTACTTGTTTGTTTTTTGAGACAGGGTCTTTCTGGGACACCCAGGCTGGAGTGCACTGGCATCATCACAGCTCACTGCAATCTCAAATTCCTGGGCTCAAGCGATTCTCTCACCTCAGCTTCCCAAGTAGCTGGGACTACAGTCTTGTACCACCACGCCCAGATAATTTTTAAATTTTT
>NW_012141302.1:2157894-2160970 GCF_000956105.1 Propithecus coquereli | reverse complement strand
TTTTGTTTTGTTTTTTATTTCAGCATATTATGGGGGTACAGATGTTTAGGTTACGTATGTTGCCCTTGCCCCCCCAATCTGTCTGTTTTTATCATCAGTTCAATCTAAGCTGTGCAAAAAGCAATTCCCTGTTATGCTCTTAATTTTGTGTATGTATTAGAAAGCAAGGCTATAAAGTCAATGTGTATATAAGATCATTTACAAATATAATGGGCTGTGTGTGTATAAGATTATTCCTAAATATAAATTTGTTTCTCCTTACAGAAACAGATGTAAATTGGCCAGAGAAACAATAGGACACCAGCCACTAGGCTAAGCAAGACCCTGGTCTGGTCCTATTGGGAAATCTTCTCAACCCTTGGGAGCCCCTCTCCACTGTGCTCTGAAATACAGTGTCCATAAATCCGGAGAGATGTAGTTCCGCTTTGCAGCCCAGCATGCCCCAGGTGTGTTCTTACCAGATCTCGGTTTCTGGGGTTGTTCAGTGGCTTCCATCTGTCGTTTCTCAGTGTGGCTCCATGCACATGCCCAAGGAGCACCAGGGTAACACACAGCAGCCAGAGGGGTGTTTGGGACATGGTGGAGTGAAGCCAAGTGAAAGGAGGGGTCAGGGGACTGTCAATGGTCACTGAGAGAGGTAGAGAGGCGAGAGAGTAAGAGGAAACATCTGTGAAGGCAGACAAGGAAGGAGAAATAGTATATTGGTTCACCTAAATTTTGCAGCCATCTTTTTTTCCAGATTCACTTGCAAATGAGAGCCCCCAAATCCAATTGATTAGCATAAAATAGCCCTAATAATGAGAACGTTATACAGTGATAAGCAAAGCAATTACGAATATAACCTAGACGTCTGAGTATGCTTTCTCATTTTTAAAAAAATGCACTTTGTTGTTGCCAAAGTGCAATTTTTTCAAGAACAATAAAAAACAAAACTTTAAATTATTTTTAAGTCTGAAGACAGAAGTCTTAAAAAAAAAAAAGAAAATTACTTCAGATACCCTGAACTGAGAAATAACACCTTACACACACATCTGAGACAGACAGACAGACACAGACCACACCAGTGTGAGCAGACATTGTCTTCCACCCCAAGGTGTGACAGGGAAACTGAAACACAAAGAAAGGGCTAATAAAGCTTACCAGGAGTCTGGTTTTAGCTGGCCTTTGTAGGTTACCCCGCCTGCAGTCTGCAAGGTGATCTGATCCACGGGTGCTTATAACCAGTGGTTCGGCTGCAGGGGGAGTCACTGACGTGAGCAGGGGGAGTTAAAAATGATTCCATTTTCATACACGGCACAAAGACTCTTGCGAGTCAGATCTTCAAGCTTCTTCATGGGTAACATGGAACCTCTTTGTCTTAAAAATGCAGCAGCCGTTCCTTGAACTGCTGAACATTTTATGTGGATTTTATAAAACTCACAAGGTACTTCCACACCACAAAGTGATTTTCTCCTTTTTCACTTTTAAGAGAAAGTATATACACAGCAGCTGGTAATATGATGATGATGATCCCACTTAATAGAATTCTTTTTTGGAGATATCAGTTAAAATTAACAGCACTTTTTTTGTACATGAAATTCTATTGCAAGAGACAAAATTGCTCTGTTTGACCCACATCTTGTATTTTTTCTCAGAATCTCAAGAAGCTTTACAAGTTTTAAATCGTGGCATGGTTTATCATAATACTCCTTGAAAAATAAGCAAGAAAATAGCATGTGTTTCGTGGAAAAAAGAAAAATTACTATACCTATAGAAATGCCATCTGTGGAAAATGGTAGGATCAGGAAACTGGACTTGATGAGTTGTGATGTTTCTTTGGTTCTAGTAATTTGGAACAAAATCTAGGACAAGCTCTTTGTTGAGAAGGGTGGTGATCTGGACTAGAAATGAGAATACCTGGTTATGGTCTCAGCCTTGCCATCTCGACCTTGGGCAAGTCACGAAGACCTTCATTTGTTCATTTCCTTTGTTCATTCAGTCAACAAACTTTTATGGAGTGCCTACCATGTGCCAGACATTGCACTAGGCTTTGAGGATAAAATGCTAAGAATAATAAATGAAGTCTCTCCCCTCATTAAACAGACAGATTAGTGGGCAAGACAAATATTAATCAAATCATTATACAACAAGATATATAAATATAAATGATCATTTCTATGGAGAGAAAGTGAGTGCTATGAGAGTATTAAAACAGGGGAATCCGATTAGTCTCAGAGGTCAGGGAAAGCGTCTGTGAGCAAGTGACCTCACATCTGGTCTACTGAATACGAGATACCTAGGCAACCTGCAGAAGACAGAGGGAGAAGAGTCTCAAACATGGTGAACAGCCGTCCTAGCGCCTGTGGCTGAAAAGGAACATGGCCCGTTACCATTAAAGCAACTGGAAGTTACTGTGCCAGAAGTAGAGGGAGCAAGGCGGGGGCCCGATGCAAGATGGGGCTGGAGAGGTATTCAGATCATAATCTCTCTCTTAGCAAGCAATGCTAAGTAATTGCAGGGTTTTAAGCATCCAAGCGACTTTATCAGACTTGCATTTTTAAAAGATTATTCTGGTTTTATTGGGGAGGACAGATTGAGCTAGAAAAGAGGGATGTGCGTAGCCAGTTAGGTGACCACTGCAGTAGCCCAGCCAGGAAAAGATGTTAATTTGGACTAGGACGGCGGTAGCATAGATGCAGAGATGTGGGTGAACCCAAGAGAAATTTAGAAGAGATTGGTAATGTACTGGATACTATGGCAGGGGGCAGAGGTAAGGGGAAGGGAGTTTCAAAACCAATCCCTAGGTCTCTGGATTATGCAGCTGAGTGGATTACAATGCCATTCACTGAGATATCAAGCACAGGCACAGAGGAGTAAAGATGATGATTCTATTTGGATTGTGTTGAGTTTGGGCCCAGATTTGTGTAGACCTCAGGTTTCAAAAGGGATAAGAAACGTATGAATAAGAATCTGTGAAAGGGTTCTGAGAAGATCCTGGGTAGCAGTGAACCCAGGAGTGCAGATTTAAACTTTAAATTCTCTCTGAAGATTTGGGCCTCCTAGGATTTATATGGCCTAAAGTAATCTGGGGCATTTG
>NW_012141302.1:2155530-2157824 GCF_000956105.1 Propithecus coquereli | reverse complement strand
TTCTCATTGGAGGTGTTAGGAATGTAGAGTTTATAATTATAAAATATACTCCAAATCAGAAGCTCTGCTTCTTTCACAAAGTTGAATGATTCCTATTATATTACAATCTCACCACCTTTATCAGTTTCCTGTCCTTAAACATTACCTTATTCCATAATCACATGAAAGCATTTATTTGATATTTTCTATGATACTTTCTGTGGGGAAGAGATTAGGATCTGCAATTTATAGATCAAGAAACTGAGGCTTACAAGCAACTTATCTGCCAAAGTAGGTGCTATGGTGCTATGGTATTAATAACTATTCTCTGTTTTAGTGTCTGAGACCCTAGGGTCTAACTAAATGTGAAAAATAGTCAAGGGAAAACCTCATTCACATCTTTCTGTTTATTCCATTTTATTTTTCATTTTATGACAGTATTCAAGTGTATATTCCACATGGTAAATTACATATTTTTAGAATAGCAATCATTTTTTAATTGTCACATTTAATAGAACTAATAATGAAAACCCTTTCAGAAACATAACCAAGTACAACAATTTCATCAATGCACTTGTGGAAGAATGGGAAATGATTTTAATTATGATTTCATTTCCTTTATTATTCAGCTAAACAAAAAGCTAATGGACTAGAATCATAATGTATTTGCTTGGAATGCACCCTACCTGTTCCTTCAAAAATGGTAAGTATTTATTTGATAGCAATGCAAGTAATAAGGATAATAAAATTTAAATCTTAAACATAAATAAATTTTTAATTTTTTCCTATGAGAAAAATGCCATCCTTACTAGTAGTCTATTTTTTTTTTCTCCCGGTGAGGAAGTTCAAGCTCAAATACATGCATAATACTTTCTCCCCAAAAGAAATCATTCTTTTAACTTTCATTTCCCATTCAATCCAACTGCTTAATTTGACACAATTCTTTATATATGATTTTCTACATAACTTAGCTATAGGACCTGGTCTGAAAAAAGCTATAGGTAGGAGTGCTGCTATATTATCAATTTAACAATCCGATTAAGAGTGATAATCCTATTATTTTAATATATTTCTCTCTAGAAAATTATGTCTAAAAAAATCATAATTATCATTTCTTTTTTTTTAAACCAGACCATTAAATACCTGAACCAAATCCAGCTATTTAACAGTGATGCATATACTCAAAATCGAGCACTTATTTCTATGAGGAAATACAATCGTTTTTCAAATAAATACTTGAGCTGTATGTTTGCATAGATCCTGGGAATAAAGGGCTAACTTTTACCTAAGCTCAGAAGAAACTTTCAGCCTTTGAGGTAGTTTGGAAAGGAGTTTTTCTGCTCTTCATAATCTGCAAATGCAGAAGCAATAAATTCTGATTGGAAAGAGAGAGGTCTGGGATTCTCATTCATGGGGAAAGTATTTGGAAACCTCCCAAGATCAAGACCTCTGCCTTTAAAATATGCCTGAAGGCTTCTGAAAAACTAAAGAAAGAAAGAAAATGTTCATTGCCATATGTAAGTGAAACACCCAAAATACTCAAAGGTGAATATTTTTTTCCTTTCTTTTCTCCTTGAATTGACATTAAGGCTAATCTAGGAGGCAGGAGGTTGAAAATCTAGAAAAAGAAGTACAAACTTCTGCAACTTCTCCTCCCTACTGCCTCTTCTTTCTGCCATTTAGACCCTAAACAAGATAATTCACCATTCTTAGTGAAAATAAGGAGAACTGGAGAAGGAACATCAATTATCATTGTGAACTGCCTCCGAGTACTGAGGTCAGAGATGCAATTGAACTCCGTAATGATCATCTCCGCGTCTCCTCTCCCTGAAGGTGAGATCTCGGTCACTGCCTTCTGCAATAGTTTCTTTTCAGACATGGGTTTTTCAGATTTCCATTAGGAAATGAACACATAGAAGCTGTGCAAAGTGCTATTTGTTTGATTGTTTTAATCCTAAATTGTTATATTTCACATAATTTTCTTTAAAAAAACTATATTTTGGAATAGTCATGTCGATATGTTTATTGTATTAATATTTGGCATGTTTTTAAAAGAGGATTTTTACTGATCTTTTGAATTCTATTTTCTAGATAACTGTATGTTGAAAATATGCCTAGTAAATTGATAACCATGAAGGGTCAACTTTCAATTTTTGCAATTGAGCTTTACAAGTGCTGGTTATATGATAATCTGTCTGTTTTTTTTTTTGTTTTGTTTTTTATTTCAGCATATTATGGGGGTACAGATGTTTAGGTTACGTATGTTGCCCTTGCCCCCCCAATCTGTCTGTTTTTATCATCAGTTCAATCTAAGC
>NW_012141302.1:2153249-2155480 GCF_000956105.1 Propithecus coquereli | reverse complement strand
CCATAAAGAGAAATGTGTTTTGGACAATCTCCAGGCTTTTTGATTGCACACTCTTATTGTTAAAAGTTTGAATGTCCCCCCCATAAACATACTACTACTCTACTAATACGTAAATAGAATATTTAGAAGGTTGTAATAAAGATGATATATTTTAAAATATTTTGCTAAATGGCTTCATATGATCACTATTTCAAGACACAATATATAGTGGTTATAAGTTGACTTTTCAAATAATCTTGGTCATTTTTAATACGGAAGGATGACATTAAATTATCAGGTCTGATTACATTATCATTTTTAATTCCAAACAAAGCTGACAAAGAATTGTCAGCCCTGATATTTTCTTTTGTTAGTTTGTGCTTGCATTACTACTATTATTACCTGTGGTTTCTTGAAAGAAGTTGTTTTTAAGCTGCTTTCAATTTGTGATAGGTTAAAACTAGATAACATAATAAATCATAATATAATCCATGAGTTATTTAACTGGCTCACATATAACTAGAATGTAATAATATGCTTAAAGTGAACAAATAAATGAACAAACTAATAGGGTACCCTGTCATCCTACGTGCCATAGAATTCCCACTCTTCTCTCAAGGTATATCCCATACACTATGTGCAGCCATCTTTGATAAAGGGTGAATATGTGAGGGCATTAGTGTCAATCCATTTATAAAATCTTGGTAGCATAATTTGTTAAAGACATGAAAATGAATTATGTTTTCCTCTTACATCCCAATATGTTTTCTTATACACCACTTAGGATGTACACACCCCTGTTTGGAGAAACTTAGTTGGGGATATATCATGTAAATACTTTGAAGCTGTCTTTTTCCTCCCCAGCTTTATTGGAGAATACTTAACAAAAATCAACTGTAAGGTGTGCAACATGTTTTGACACATGTAAACATTGTAAAATGATTACTACAATCAAGCTAATTAACATATCCATCACTTCACTTAGTTATCGTGTGTTGAGAACATTTAAGATTTACTTTTTTAGCACATTTCAAGTGTACAGTATTATATGGTCATTCTAATGGGCGTGAGGTGATACCTTGTGATTTTGATTTGCATTTTCCTGATGATTCATTGAGTATTTTTTTCATATACCTGTTACCTATTTGTGTATTTGCTTTTGAGAAATTTCTATTCATCTCCTTTGCCCATTTTTAAATGAGGTGATTTGTTTTTTTGCTATGAAGTTAAGTTCCTTATGTTTTTGGATATTAATCCATTATTAGATATATGGCTTGCAAACACTCTCTCCCATCCCATAGGTTGTCTGTCTTTTCACTCTGTCGATTATTTCTTTTGCTGTGTAGAAGTGAGGTTGTCTTTGACAGGTTTTTAATATTTGTGTATATTTATATTATCCTGAAAACAAAAATGAAGTTTCGGGATCAGGAACTGATTCTTCTTAAGTACAATGGAGGGAGTGGAGAATGGATTTTATGAATTTCCATTTTGTTCTCTCTTCATCTTGTTGCCATACCTTAAAGTTTATTGTTCCAGAGAGACTATATACTGCAGTAAGATCTTTAGGTACCAAATGGAACTAACTGAAGTCCTTCATCAGAAATATATGCTGTAATTTAACTTTGAACAACAATAAATAAATAATGAGAAAACTAAAAGGTATAATAAGCAATTTATTTTAATAAAAACTTCTAGACCATATTTTGGGGTTTGTACAGACTTCCTTTTCACCTATACTTTGTCGTTCCAGCAGACATTCATTAGTACATACTGTACCAGAATCTATGTCAGACACATTTACACGCAGCTTCTCTTTTCATTATCCAAAAAAACCCTTAAAGGGAGGATTACTATTCCTACATTACAAGAAATGAAGTAGGCTTAGAGAAACTAAGCAATTTGCCTATAGTAGAATTTAGACCAGATTATTCAAGAAATAGAGTTCTTCCAGTGAAGACCTGCAATATGTAATAATATTAGTTCACTTCCTAATCTGTCAAAATCTTTCTGACCATATTTGTGATTCCTTTTACCTTGAAAAAAAATTATTTCCAATGATCTTCCTACAACCTTCTTTGTGATGCTATCCTATAGAGATTTCATCCAACTCTATGACTTCAATGTTATATTCTTGGTGGATGATTCACCAAGTCAGACAGACTTGCTCCCTCAGTTCCATGTGTAAGTATCTGAATCAATGGCAGTACATTTAGTCTCTCTGAGTCTGTATATTCATCAGTAAATGGCAGCTA
>NW_012141302.1:2150267-2153199 GCF_000956105.1 Propithecus coquereli | reverse complement strand
ATAGAGCACCTTAATGATATGAAAGTTCTTTTAGAGGTCAGAATGTAGCAAAATATCTGGAAATTTTAATCTTTCTGTTTTTCTTTTCCCCAATTCCTTGTAAGTGATTTGACCCCTGGTAAGTCAGAGGCATCATTTCCTTGAAATGAAGGGAAATTGTTACAGTAGCAATGAAAATACTTTCAGATTGATTTTTGAGAATCAAAATGGAAAGTCTGAAGGAAGCAGCACATCAAATTTATACCATGGCCATAGAATTAACAAAGTTCAGAGAGAAAAGATAACTCCATTCTTTCTCCTTGTCCAGGGGAGGAGCCAGGATGGGCTATGACCCTTTGGGAAGGCTATTTTTCTACGAGTCTTTCACTTTTCTGTAGAAGCTTGTGAGAGCTTTCTTCTGGGCTATCTTTTCAAGGATGTTTGTAGAGCAAACAGCCTTCAAAATAGAGATATTGTCTCCTTCTGGGGCAGGGAGCAAATTTGTTTTCTGACCGGTATAATAAAGATAATATTTCCCTCTGGCGCAGAGGTTGGGCATGTTTGCTAGCAGTCCCATTATAATAAGAGTGAGGACCTCCTAAGTTTGGGGTTCCTCAGCTTTGGCACAAACCCACTATTGCCCTTGCACGCACCCTTGCACCCACATTCATATTGCCTTCATGACACTTGGGGAATAAGGAGAACTGATGTGTACGTAAAACTCATGCTGCCTGCCACACCATGAATATCAGTCAGTTGTCTCAGACACAGTCATCTCATGTGTCTGCCAGGATTGATGAAAATGCATAAGGCTAGTGTGTAGCTTACAAGTAGAATAAAACCCCACACTCTTACCAGTTCTCGACCACCCCAGATCTGGGACAAGGAACAATAGGCCAAGCTCTCGGGAATGGGGTACTCATTGAAGAGGAGCAGAGTCAGTGTTGAGGGGCTGCCAAGGACCTATATAGAGGAGTACCACGGACTCCTTGAGAGCCTAGAACACCTGCAGAACATTTATTTCAGTTGGAGAAAACACTATACTTCTGCTATTTTCTACCAGTCATTCTCAGCCAAGAGTGAAATCACTTCCCCATTGGGCTTTAGGAATGTGTGTTAGGAAGGTTTTGATTATCAAAATGATAGGGCAGGGTTGGGGAACTATTAACATAGGCTGTCTGGGACCAAGCGTGCTGAATAGTCACACACAGTGAAGAGCTGGCCTTCCCCAACTGCGAATAGCACTACCATTAAGGAACTTTAGTCAGTGTGAGGTATGGGCTTCCATTGTCAGCTACTGCCAATTATGAGGAATTTTCCAGCTGAAAGATGCATGTCACTACCCTGAGGCTTTGCAAGCTCATAGCTAAGTGTCCCACATGGATGCCTTTCCTTTTCAAAGGCCCTGAAACTGATAAGCATTCCCTTTGTGGAGGTCTTGACACCCAGAGCAGGAATGGTGGTGAGAAAGGGAAAACCAGTCACTGCTATTTGAATGGAACTCAACAGGGGTGAAACACTCCCTACCACTCTACCATTTATTTGAATAAGTTCTACTTTTATGAGGAATAGATCAATACTTATATTTTTAAATAGTAAAAAAAAAAATCTTGACATTAACTAAAAGCAGCTTCCACTAATGGTATGAAGAACAGCTGAATAGCACATGTTTACTTCAATTCAACAAGTAACTATTAAACACTTGCTACATGCAAGGCATTGTGCTAGGTGCTGAGGAAGTAAAGATGAATTAGATATGACCTCTGCTCACGAAGAACTCACGACCCACCAGGGTAAACAGACACATATACAGCTAATTACAACAGAACGTTTTAAACCAGAAACAGAATCTGTTCTTGCACAAATATTTTATTCTTGACATCCATTATCAATCATCCACTGAAAAAGCCACAGTAAACTATTTTGGAATATACACATTAGTGTTATTAGGCCACCAATGTTTGCATTCTAGGACAATGTTCCCTTTGCACAATCACAGAGAAAATGATGCAGCTATCCATAAAGATGCAAATGAGAATATGGGAATCAGAATAACTCAGCATGAGCTGGGGTGGGGGTCGGGGGTTAGCTGGAAAAGAAGAGAAATCAACTGTTACAACTCCCCCTCCTTGAGGAGGCTGTGTGCAGGAGAGTGAGGGCTGGGGCCTAGCTAGTATATCTGGTGTCCACCTCTGAATATTTTGGCAAAGAGGATCTCCCAGAGACCTTGACACATCTTAGAATCACATGTTTCTTTGCTTTCCATTTCAACTTAATTGTGGCTATTTACCACTTACTCTCATTTGGTATGAGACTAAAACAGTGAGGTCTTTCAATAGCATATACTGAAAGTGGGAATGCATCTTCCTTTTAGGAAAAAAAAAGATAAATTTTAAATCCAAACCTCTATTACATATAATGAATTGCACCATAGTAAAAATGAACATGTCCCTTTCAAATAAAAATAGCAATTGGCAAAAGGTAATAAACATAAAAGACAAGTTTTAAAAACAAACTTAAAGAAACCACCTAATTTAGAAGACTATCATCTCTTTTTACTTTGTAGTGTTTTTGTAACGCCTACAAATACATGCAGTGCTCAACGTCAATATTTATGGTTATAGAGGGGAAAAACACTCCAAAAATATGCACATAAGTCACATAGTTCCAGCTATTTATATGTAAATCTGGGACTGTAGAATAAAATAATTACAAATTGACAAATAAAAAAAGCAGGGGGAAAACCCCACAAAAGTTTAGCTGTGGTTGAATTTTTCTAATGAGAAGCTTCATCTGTAATTTTAAAATAGCCAGACACCTGAAAAGACAAGAAAATGTTATAATGAAATGCAAAATGAATACATATGATCAACTCGAAGACCCCCAAATCAACATATTTCAATGAAAAAATTCTTTTTGTCTTCATTTTCTCATTGGAGGTGTTAGGAATGTA
>NW_012141302.1:2146162-2149381 GCF_000956105.1 Propithecus coquereli | reverse complement strand
GGCTTTTTTAGAATCACCATTTCAAATATTTTCATTCTGGTGATAACTAAGAAAGAACAGAAGCTGTTTAATTTCTGGCATGAAAAAGATTCAGAAAAAAGAGTGTTAACAATTTCTATCATATTATCAATTCCAAATTGTAACAGCAATAACTCCAGAGGACTTTAGAAACACTAAAAGTACTCAGTGTTTTTTCCTGTCCAGTCTATATTTGATCTAGTTATCAACAGTAAGGTCTAGGAATTATTTTATAAGCAACAATACTTACTCAAAACTCAACAATTTCTAAATAAAAATGCCATAACAGTGGAATGCAGAAATTTGCTGAATTAGATAATCTCTGACTGCCAATAAATACTTTTGTTTTTAGTAACATTGCTAAGTGGGCTGTGCTGTTTTGCCAGGTAATATACAGGTTGTAAGCATGATAGAAACAGTGTGTGCTTTAAAGGCAAAGGACTTTCCTTTTCTCAAGTGATAGAAACATCAGTTTTACTAATCTTTAGACAGAGCCTACTTTCTCACCTCTGGTAACTATCTGACTTAAATCAGGACTTGATCCCATCAAAATGTAAGTGTACATATATCTGTCTGTATATATATGTATATAATGGCTAAAGGTCCAACCTATTATTGTTTATAAAATGTTTAATTAGAATCCTTTTATAGTCCTTAAAATGAAGTATTTTGTTAGCAAAATAAGACTTTAGGACTTAGTGATAATATGCTCACATGAAAATATTTTAGTGAGAATTAGTGTGCCCAGTCTGCTGCTTTAAAAAGCAAATGTACTACTCACAAATGAGAAATTTAAGCTTGTTATATTTTATTCATGAGCAGCACTGACTAAACAAGAAGACTTTGGATCACATAATGATTATGGCTGTGAAGAGAAGATCCAAATTAATAAATTTTCTAAAGTTCTTTCTGTATATGGACCTAAGTTCAAATTCAGAAATAGTTAAATGATATATTTAATCTGTAACTTGAGATATATTATAGTAACAGAAGCAAAAAATAATAATACCACATGTGCAAAAGTATGTGTATAGCCAAACATAAGCAGATGTGTCCCTATTTAAATATATAGATGGTATGCCATGGGATGAGTGCATAACCTAATAAATTCTGTCTCTTTCCTCTCAGCTGAAACACATGAATGTTTTGTATTTTATCCCTTTTGCTACTTATCTCAAAGAAACAAGAGCCTGGTATGTCTGCCATTTCTACTATGAGGTTATCAGTTCCCTTGAATGGTCTCAGTAAGTGAAAACATGAATACTGAACAATAGGCATGAAGCTGGAAAAGACAACCATGGAATCAAGCAAACTTAGTACCCTCAGAGGTGATAGCAAGACCCTCTTCAACTGATGCAGAAATAGCAAGGACCCGAGGAAGAACTGAGAGGAGAAGTGAGGTAACGCTCTACAGGCAGTAAAATGGGAGTAAACTGTTACAGGCTGTAACAGCTGCAAGGCTGTAATGGAATCCAGATGCAATGGCAGATAAAAAGAAATCGGTACTCTAGGACATCCCTGGGTACTAACAAGGATACAAGTTCACAAGTGCAACCGTGGAATCACTGGGATTTAAGGACTTTACTTGAGAAGTTTTGGGTATTTACAGTATACATATCTAAAAGAAGGACTCTGAGCCAGGTATATCCCAGCCTGAGTTTACTCTATTCTTAGACAAAGAGTATACTCTTCTACTTTGTTCCATTACTTTTTCCCTACTCTTCTGTAGCTAAGAGTGAAGTGAAATCTGAAATAAAATAGAAAGATTACTCTTTTATTTGTCAAACAGTAATCCCAGAAGTCACCTGGACATATCAACATTCCATTGTTAAACCTAGTAGCTGAAGTATCCAATTTATTCAGGTGGTCTATTAATACTTATGCTATTAATGGGGTAACTGTGTCTACTGTTATTCTATTAACAGTATAATATCATACATCAAATGTGGTACTATACACTATCGTGTTGATTTTTTTTTTTTCCACAGCAGACAAAAGTGGTGCAAACCTAGAGTTGTTTCCAACCACTGGAATTTAGTGAATACATCATGACCTGAGGCACTTTTGGCAACCATGGGGGCAATGAATTAAATAAAATAGTATAGATGGAAGAATTGAACTGTTCCAGTGCCAGGAAGTAAATATCTATGAGCATTTTCTTTAAATTTAACAATTGATTTCTTTAATAGTCTCCTGATATTCACTACACATACATAATAAAATTCATATTTGAAAAGAAGAAAATTTTATTAAATTTTAAGTTTGAATCATGTTTCCATTTATCAGTCTTGCATTGGTTACTGAGAAAACATGTCTCCTTACAATTCAAAGCTCTATTTTCATAGATGTAAGAAGACAAAAGATCTACTCCATTCATCACGGCTGCCAAAAACTGACCAAAGATTCTGAGTGGCTATTTCACTTTTGAGACAAAATGGTTGTAAATTTTATCAATTTTTAAGACATTTCTCAATATATAAACCATAGCAAATTCAAAATAACTCACTTCCGGGAAAAAGTTTGATGAAACGAGCAGAATACTTGAGGAGAAATTACAAACAATGCTGCATCTACTATGTCTCTAGGAGAGGATCTCTGGTATGGTTGATGAAGCAGACTAATTGATATGCACAGGAGTCCTCAAACACCAGTGGACACCATATATCCCTTCACTAATTTTTTGAAAATGATTAGTACATAGATTCCACACCACAAAACAAATCCATGCTTCAACTACTTTCCTCAAGCATTACAAAACTAATTTCCTATTTTCAATACTGTAAAAATAGACTTGTCTTCTCCAAAGGACCTTGCCGTCCATGTTGATGAATTTGTGTTCCCTCTTATTACTGGCCTTAAAGGCATCAATCATCTTTATCATTCTGTAAGTCCAATCTCACATAAAGTTGCATAACGCGTGGAGTAAAAGAGGAATGAAGACAAAGCATGGAACCCTATATAAGTGTGTTGATCCAAAAGCAATCACACCAACAGCCAGAGGAAGTGGAAACTGTGAAGCAGTCTTCAACAATTTACTGTAAAGAGACAGAGAAATAAACATTATATAAACTACACTGTGAACTAAAATGGAATATGCCAATCTTTACAGTTTTGGGAAAGATAAGTGTTCTAAGTGATTTTGAATGAAGTCATTTTTTGTGTAATAAATTTACCTGTCCATAATTCTTTTTTTTTTTTTTT
>NW_012141302.1:2143104-2145292 GCF_000956105.1 Propithecus coquereli | reverse complement strand
CATTTATATCACAAAACGAATCTGAAGCAAGATTACTTCGAATGATTACTTCAATTAATTGCTGAAAGATTACTGGGTGAACTTTTACCCAGTAAAATCAGAAAGCACTCAAAAATTTGGACAAAACACACTACACTATAAACTGAATATTTTCAAAGGAAAATTAGCGTAAGGAATATAAGTTTTCATGATTTACACATTTATCATAAATCCTAGATGAAGGATACTGAAAGATTATTTTTGCTTTAATTCCAATATGCTAAGAAAAGTTCATTGGCACAAATATCCAGAGGTATTTTACAGTTCATTTACTTTGGTGGCAAAGTATGTTTTGCTAACCATATGGATACAGTTATATAGTTTCCAATGCAGAGCTTTATGCTAAACAGAATTCAGACGTGTCTTTTTTTCCCTAAAAAAGGGATGTAAAAAGTCCAATATGAAACAGAACAAGTGCAACATGAAATACAAAATATGCCTATCATTTAGGCTTTTGAACAGTTAATAGCTCTATACTTTGTCTATAAACATTTTTTACTAGTAACATTAATGCTATATAAATACTAAAAACCAAAATAACATTAAAAAATAGCATATGAACTTACAAAAATGGCTACTTTTAGACTTGCTAAATTAAGACTAGAATTCAAATATGCAAACTTACACCAACTAATCAAAATACACCAATAGATACAGCTTTTCATAAGTGTTTAAAGTTACAATGTACAGAATGAGTACAGATTGATTCTGACTCATATATATCAAATCCTATATAAAGTCATCAGAAATTAACTGGTTACTTAGTGTTTCAAAACACAAACATTTTTGGCAGTGTAACATGCCAAACACTTTCAGAAAGTACTGTACTTTATTTAAAAGTTATCAACCATAGACAATTTAATCAAGATATACCTTTGAATATCACCAAACTTTTGAAAGACATATTATCAATTTAGGTGTACATTTATACACTTTAGATGTTACATTTACACTATTAATGGAATAACAGCTTGTCTATTCTCACAATTTCCAAATTTTATTCTGTTCTCAAAACTAAGTTATTAACAGATAAAATTCAGTCTCCTGTATTCGTAATATAACTTATGAAAAATGTGAATTCTAAAGCATTTACAGTACACACATTTGGATTTGGATTACTGACCTTTTTTCTTATTATTCCTTATGAAAAGTAAAGAATGTGAGTTGCCTCACAGCTTTCCTATTTCCTCAGGCTATTAAAACTTACTGTGAAAGAATGCATGAGTAGTGTGTATAAATAAAAAAGTTCATTACAGAATATGAAATGTTCTTTGTTCAAAAAGGCTAGGATAAAATTTCAGTTCCCAATCATCTTACTATTTCTTAAAAGTATGTTCTACATTTACCTTATTAGATGAGGAGGTTTTCTGGCAGTGTCTAATTTCATATTACAATAATTTAATTGCTTCCTTATCTTAGCGAGTGTCATGCTCTCCAAATTGATTTTCCCCAATAAATTGCACAAAGTATCCTGTCTCCTAAGATATACAAATTCACAATTCCTATGCAATGAGAAAACAAAAAGTGATGATGAAAAATAAAGGTCCTGACACATTACAAAATTTTCCCCAAATGATTTTAGTAACCAGTTGCTAAAATTCCAAATGTATTACTATAAAGTTTTGCACTAAACCTAATAATAATGCAAGACATTACACTAATTTGGACCTATAGCTTAAAATGAAAATATAGGCCGACTGATTTATCTGGGGTTCAGGAATCAATAGCCTTAAGTTTATCTCATTAAATTTATGTTTCCCCCATTTTTCCTAGAGCTCTCAAGAACTAAACTGAAAATTGAGTTTTACCTCCTTTTATTTCCCTTGACCACCTTCATAAGAGGTGCCAAAAAGCAGCAAAGTGAAATAAATACACCATGTTAAGTGAGAAGTCTGAAGAGTTAAAAATATAGGAACTAGATAATGAACAAAAGAAATAATTTGCCTCATACAAGTTTATGTGTATTGTGGAAATGTGTAGTATCTACATGAGTGGTAAGATAACCAACAAAAACATTTACTAGGCTTATTACAGTTCTTTATTTCTTTTTCCTTAATATATAATCATGTAGATATTAGAACTATATTAGTGTAGTTTACTCAAGAAAAGGTATTCCATTATACACATCTGAATTTATCTGAGGAAAATA
>NW_012141302.1:2116743-2124684 GCF_000956105.1 Propithecus coquereli | reverse complement strand
TTACTATAGTGGTAATTAAAATTTTTCTATACAATGCCTACAGGACATTCTATGCATGTCTAATACAAAGCTCAATCATTCTGGCTTTACTGATTTGACATACCTTAAACACATAGTAAAGATAAGAAAGAAGTATGGCAAGTGCTCCACAAGTTGTCCAACTAACTATGATCAAAACAATTGTCAAAATGGGCAAGTCTGGTGATATCATCTTAATATCTTTAGGAAGTTCAGAGGGTCTGGAATTACAGAATAAAGTTTTAAAAATATATTAAGATATACTAATACACTCACATATAAGAAGAAAATGATATAGTACTCTCCTCATTATTAATATGCAAATATCATAAGGTAAACAGTAAGGTATTTTCAAATAAGGGAAGTGGCCCCAAATATTTGATTTTAAGTTCTGTAATACACTGTGATAGCTCCTCTTCCATTTAGATACACTATGGCTAATACTTGTATATTAAGGAAGAAAAAAATGTTGCCAAAGATTAATTAATTAATTACAGATCCTGTGCCAAACATCTCCAATCTTGATTGGAGGAGAAACAATTTTGTTTTTATTTCTTAAAGCCAAAAGATCACTCAAATGCTTGATGGCATTACTATCAGAAATCCCTGTATCAAGTTCTCAGAAGTGTGGAGGGAGAGGCACCATATCACAATCCCTTCTGTGACAGGAAATCACATAACATGTCTAGTAAGGAGGAATGGCAATGGAAACTAGATTGATTTACCAGGAAAGCCTACCAGCAACTTCAGATTCAAACTGTGTCTTTGGGCCTATAATAAAACTACAGGCAACGTATTTTAAGCTTTTATACTTCTCATCTAATCTAATGCTAAATATCTTGATTAGAGTCTTTTGCCCTCAGGTTTGATTATAGAATTCAGCATATAAAAGCACTGCCAGAGAAACAATCCTCCTGGAAAAGATTCACAACTGTCAAATTAAAAAATACCTGTGTAATTTGTCAAACTTCTGATTAACTCTTGAGCACTAAAGTCAAAATCAAATATAGCATTAAACATGTAATAAATGATTAGCTTTGACAAAGACATAACTCTGAACATTAACCCATACTTTTGCTAGTTATATATTTTTTCCTTAGAAAATAATTTAGTAAAAAGAATTAATTTTTAGGTTCTCTATCACAATATAATTGTTTTTTAACTAAAGAGCAATAAGAAAGCGTTTAATCATTTATTCTTTACCTTTTCAAAGCAAGCCACAACGAAGAAAGGAGTCGCACAGATGCAGAGGAGAGCAGGCCACTCCAGTAGGCAGTACATGTTCCAAAGAGAAAGAGAATCAAGGATACAAGGGGGAAACACATGCTCTGACTAGTTAAAAAGATGGCATCTAATTCTGGTAGCAGTAATGTGTCCCACAGTTCTTTAAACCATTTATACCTGAGGACAAAAGAAAGCATAAAATAAAAGCAAAAAAAAAACCCAACAACTGACATGCAAGGATTTAATATTTTAGGTGTCTAAGCATTCAACAGAGTGCCTAAAGTTCCATGATGCTTAGTTTACAGTTATATTTAAAAAAAAATGTTTAATTCTTTGTATGGAACAAGTCATTTATCTTCCAAGTGAGCCTACTGATCTTCAAGGTCTGAGTCCTGAGTCTCAATAGTTTTACTGCTCTCTATTGACCCTTGTATGAAGTAGTGTGTGTGTTTCTGTTTTTCTTTTCTTTTTTTTATAAATCCAACAGTTCAGTTTGTTGTAATGACGGAAGAGCTAAGTAATGGTTCTTAACCAAAACACACATGTGAATAAATTAACAATGGAATGTTATCTAGGGTAGAGAGGTCTAAAATATAATTTGCATGAGAAGTAAGAGAAAGTGATCAGAGGTACTGTTTCATCAATATCCTATCATGATTTGAGTCTGAAGCTAGGATACTCAAAGATCATGGACCATAAAAATCTGTTTGCAAACGTTAAAGGCCTGGTAAATTTACAGTCTAAGTTGATTTTATTTTTAGAGATGGGGGTCTCACTATCTTGCCCAGGCTGGTATCTAACTCCTGGCCTCAAGTCATCCTTCTGCCTCAGCCTCTTAAGTAGCTGGGATTATAGGCATGAGCCACTGTGCCCAGCTCCAGTTTAAGTTTAGATTGATATATATAAATTCTATAATTACTTTTGAAATGATCATACTATTAAAGTAAATGTTGATATACTTATCAGGCCTTTGCCTAAAAGAAAAAGATCCCATTTAATGAAACAAGTTAATTGCCCAATTTGTATAAAAATTTATTGCATTATGGAACCAAACATGTTTTATATATAAAACAAAATCACAATCATTATCACAGATAATAAAACTTACCCCAATAGAAACTTAATTATAATTACAAAAGGATCAACTTTGTATGGTTTAGCTTCTTTATCCAATATGGTAGCATATTCTATGCAATAACCTGGTGATTAAAAAAAAATTATATGCAATAGAGAATTCATAATAATTAAGTATGAGATCTATTATACCCTGCATTCTCTATAAGAGCAACATATTTTATAACAGAGAAAGCATTACTATCATAGACTCTCTTCTTGAAAGATTTAAAATTAACGTAATTCAATGGTTCTTATACAAGAGTACATTCAATCACTTGTGAAACAAATTCAAGAAGTCAAAGCTAGAGTTTCACCATCTGTATTTTCACAAAGTTCCACAGGTGATATTTTACACAGCTTTATTGGATATAATTCTCACACCATACGATTCATCCATTTAAAGTATATACAAATCAGTGGTTTTTATAGTGTATTCAGAGTTGTGAATCCATCACCACAATCAGTCTTAGAACATTTTTACTATCCCCAAAAGAAATCTTGTTCACCTTAACTGTCACCCCCAACACTCCCCTTCCCTAGGCAACCACTAATCTTTCTTTGTCTACAAATGCGCTAATTCTGAACATTTCATATTAAGTTGAATCATATATGTGGGCCATTGTGATTGGTTCCTTTCATTTAACATTTTTCAAGATTCATTCATGTTGTAATGTGTATCAGTACTTCATTTCTTTTTATTGCTGAATAATATTCCATTGTATGAATGCATATACTATATTTTAGTGATCCATTCATCAACTGATGGACATTTGGGTTGTTTCCACTTTGTGACTGTTATGAATAATACTTGTATGAACATTTGTATACAAGTTTTTGTATGGTTGTATGCTTTCATTTTTCTTGTGTCTATTCCTAGGAACAGAGATGCTGAATTATATAGTAACTCTGTTTAATCATTTGAGGAATTTTCAGACTGTCTTCCAAAGTAGCTATTTTACATTCTCACCAGCAGTGTATGAGGGTTCCAATTTTTCTACATCATCATTAAAACTTGTTATTGTCTTTTTTATTATAGTCATTCTAGTGGGTATGATTCACAAGTGATTTCTGATATGCATTCTTTGTTCAGAAATACCTCTTTAATTGGTTGAAGACATAATCCCATACTTAAATCCTCTAGATTAAACAACATCAGTGGATCCTATAGCTGTAAATTCTGTATGTTTGAGAATCAATTATCAAGTCAGTTGAAACTAAGAAAAACAAGATTCGTTTTTCAGACTTTCAAAACAAGATAGATATTTATATTCAAGTCAGGTTAATGTAATACGGTCAGAATAATCTCTTAATTAAAAGGTTGGGTCTGGGGCAAATCACACTAAATGTTGCTTTCCTCTTCCTGGAATATAGGTTAAATCAGGTAAAAACAAACACTGAACTTGTATAAAAGTCATTGAAAGGCATTGAATACCTGTGAAAAGATTTGGGTAGAGGGATTTATGGACTGCTTTTATATATTCTAGCACAACTTTTTCTTATCTCCTGCCTCCCTTAATTACTATCCAAGCCCAGTGAAACAATGTTTAGATTCCTAGGAAAATGTTCTAACTCAGCAGTCCCCAACGTTTTTGGCACCAGGGACTGGTTTCATGAAGACGATTTTTCCACAGACAGGGGGATGGGAAGGGTAGGCAGGGCTCAGGTGGTGATGCACAGACTGGTTCCTAACAGGCCATGGCCCGGGGTTGGGGTCCACAGTTCTAACTGATATACTCTAGGGAGGGTTTTATCCATTGTAGTATATGTTCTACATCTGCCTCTCCAGATCCATTTTCCACCCTTCGTTTTGCTCTGAACTCTGGGAGGCTGACTTTTATGGATTGGCTTCCAGTCAGATTCAGTGAATGGAAAGTACTGACAGATAGGATGGTAAGAGTAAATAAGGTTAGTGTACGTATTTCTTCACCTTTTTCCCTGCTGAGCCATAGGTTAGCAGTGGCTGCAGTATTCCTGTACCCAAGGCTGCAGCTTCAGTAATGCTGTCCATTCCTACAGCCCTCTAGGTTTGTTTCCACTCTTGCCTGGAACTTAGGAGTACCAGATGGTTTTGTTGCTAGTCCAGTACCTTATCATCTCTTGTTAGTTTTCCTTAACTCTGCACATACCTTTGAAATGGTTCCTTCACTAAAATCTCAATTATTCATTCAGTGTGCCAGGACTGACATAGTTGATACAGCCTAAATAATACACTGAATGCCTACTGTGTGCGTGGCACTATGTTAGGCACTGGGAATAGAATGGAGAACAAAATGCTCTCAATAAGGCTATACATTTTAAGAAGTCCTCATAATAGAGGAAAGAAACTTCAGGCACTAGGGTATAAAATGGAGAAAACAAGTGAGAAATTTTCTTGAGGATGTCTTAAAACTTAGAGGACCTCAAACCCCTGCAAATTTGAGAGAGAAGGGCCATGTGTTTTCAAGAAATTATCTGTCTTCCTTAGCCATGTGTAGGATGAAAAAGTAGTAATGAAGCATTGGCCCATAGAAGCAGGGAGGGAGGGAAAAAAGGAGGAAGGAAGGGAGGAAAGGGGAGGGGAGAAAAGAAGAAAGGAGGAAGGGAAGGAAGGAGGGGAGGGGAAGGCAAAGGGGCTGGGGACAGGGAAAGGGAAGGGGAAAGAAAGAGAAGGGAAGGGAACAAACAAACATGGAAGGAAATTAGGGAGTGAGTGCCTCCTAACAGAGGTATAGAACACTATGAAGTATTCTTGCCCTAGCAGCAGCAGCAACAGAAAAAAGAGGAGGGGCAGGGATGGGTGGGAAGAGAATCAGCATCTGATCAAGCCTATAGCTCTAATTACTAATTCATAGAAAATAGAGACGATAGAAAAACATGTTCAATTCTACCAGCAAAATCCAAACTGTGGGAAACACAGAAGTACAAAAAAACCAGTTTTATTCAATAAATTATAAAAGGGGGTAGAGATGGAAGATAGAACCTACAGATTAAGAAACAATGTTTAAACTGTGAAAGTTGTCAGAATCAAAATGGAGTCACTTGCATTGCAGAAAACCAAACTCTGAAAAATAGAGCCAGGGAAGACTATGAAGAGAAGGTTCTCATGCCTCTATCCCTGATAACAAAACTCTGTCAAAAGACTGTGCCAAACCATATCCTTGCACAAAGACCATTGCAACCTTTCGCAAACATACAAAAAAACTTCTCTGAAAACGTCTGCCCAGCAACTACCCATCTAATCTCAAACTGGTACCACCTTTGCCACTGATCCTTATAGCCAAGAATAATCATTTCAAAACAATTATGTAATCCTCCTCATTTTTTCTCTAACACCTTTTGTCTTCCTTTACCTCCCTGAATATACACATAGTTTACTACGGCACTCATATTCCCACTGCAATATCCCATTCCCAAATTAACACCATTTTCTTTTAGAAAGCCTCTCTGTTTGTTATTTGGGTTGACATAAAAGGTGTCCAGAAGTCGGACCTGGAGTATGCTCACTCTTGGATGGAGTTGGCAATTCTCGGAACTGGTGTGCAGTACTCACTTGAGCCCTCTGAGCTCTCTGCTTCTTCCATGGCTAGCTTTTTCTGCCCTGGTGAGTCTTCTCCCAGGTTGATCCTCCCTCTCCCTATAAAGCCAACGTAGAAACTCTTGACTTTATTTGGGATCTAGTTTGGTTATAAGGTCACCTTAAATAAAGGACCTTACATCCCTCCTAGGATGATAAAAGACATTTTGTCTTTTCTGGCAGGTCCTTTCTGGTATAAAGACTAGTGTTTTTTTAAGTGAGTACTCTGTGTCTAATTTAATATTTTGTTTGATCTGCATGCCTGGGTTAAAGTTTTTATGAATACTCTTAAAGGTTTCTTTCCATTTGATTACATGAGTCTGTAAATGATTTGGCTCTTTTTCCTTGTTTCTGAAAATCTTCTGAGAGCAAAATAAACATTCTAAATGGTAGATGCAGGATGGCTAATTAAAAGCCACGAGAGTGGCTGCCACCATCTAAAACACTGGTCCAAAATCCTGACATTCTCTGACAGGATTGACAGGATTTTCTTTGCTCTGGAAAGAGTAATAAGAAATGGAATGGGATTCTCAAACATTAAGGCATGTCTGGTTTTCTGGGACTCAGCTGGCTACATATTATGGCTTGTTCTTGTGCACATTTTTAAACTGATGGGCAAAATTATACCAAGGAAAATTCAGAGCTCAATGGTCATTACTCAAACTCTCTAAAACAAAGCTGCAACTATAGAGTTAACACGTAGAGCCTTGTAAGTTCTCTCGTTTTTGTTTTTTCTGCCTACTTTGAATCTGCTGACTTTTTTACTGGTACTGAGATAAAACTCATTGCTTATGGCATTCCACCCAAGATTAAAAAATTCTAAAAAAGTTTTAAAAGGTTTTCAAATTAATAGCTTTACAAATTACAACAGCTCCCATGATAACCAACAACCTAGACACCTTTTAGAAATGCAAATTTGGGTTGGCCAGATTAACAATTGCTTAGGATGACAGAATAGTTAAATTGAAGGACTAATGTTCTAAAAAAAAAGAACTATATAAAAGTTAGGCTCTCAGACCAAACAGGTCAAAATCTTGAGCTCAGAGCAATAGTATAAGGCATCTCTGGTGAGCATAAAAATTTTGCTTTGTCTGCCAGGAAGGGGTCAAAAAAAAAAAAAAATCCTAAAAAGAACCCTGCTTAACATGCTTCCCCACCCATACTGCCTAGTCAAGCAAACCAAAAAGATAGATTCAAGGTTACCTGGAGATTTTGTTTTTCTTATACAATTAAGCCAGTCTTAGCTAAAATGTAAATATTGAAAATTTAACCCTAAACTCATTTAAAACTAAAAAAAAAGGGGGGAAAAAGGATGAAAGAGGTTTTTAACAATCAAATTGCTGTGAAAACTGCTTTACATACATGACTGTGCTCCATAGCCTTCATTAGATTATCTATAGGGGCAAATAAAGTCAATTTTGTCAGAAATGTAATTTGAATCTTTTATAAACCAGTAAGTTTGTATTACTATCTTATGATTAAAATTCCAAAATGAAAGCTAAAAGATCTTTATTTGTGTATGTGTTTAGGTGTATTTACTCATATGTACATGTATTATGTTGTATGTTGTGTCTACATGGTAAAATCTGTGCAGTCAGCCAAAAATCCCTTAAGGAATTCTATTCAGATTGGCTGCAATGAGTACTCATATAATTATATACTAAATAACACAAATGTCTTTTAGTTCATGTAAATCTTTAAAAAATAGCTGGTTTTTAAATTATTGGTAAAATAAAAATAGAAATGTTTTCAAAATTGTTAGCATACATTTTTGCCTGGGTTTCTAGTAAGACAATTTTTTTATTTGTCTCTGATAGATGTTTTAAGGTGCCAGGGTTTAACACAAAGATTATAAAACTATAAACTCAGCCTAAAACAGAATGATCTTTGTGCAATTCTTTAAAAGAAAGACTAATATTGTTGGTTTAATAAAATAGCTGTATCTTCTGAGTTATTGACAAAATATCCATACTTTAACTTTAAGGTTTTTTACTTAGGTGAACACCTGATATTCACAGGCTATAAAAATC
>NW_012141302.1:2111630-2116366 GCF_000956105.1 Propithecus coquereli | reverse complement strand
TAAAACATCAAGAATATTTTTGATGAGAAAAAATATTAGAAAGGCATAAAAATGTTATTTATTGAGAAAGAAAGAATAATTTTGTTTAATTGGGAGGTTATTTAAATGTTGTTTCAAAATTGGATTTAGGAAAAAATAAAAAGACAGAAAGGAGCCAATAAGTAGGAGAGAGAGATATAAAGAAAGTTAAAGGTATGAAGAAGTATTCTTAGTAAAGAAGGTTAAAAAGAAAATAGAATAATTTTGTATGAGAAAAGAATCTTGTGTGATAAATTTTTATCCTCAAGGAAAATTACTGGTTATTTAAGAAAGAAGAAGTATAGGACAAAACAGAAAGTCTAAGCATGTCATCAAAGGTCTGAGTAAGATACAAAAAAGGTTCATGAAGCCTGAATTTATAAAAGAAATTTTGTGTATTATCAAGTTGGCCATAATTAAAAGGGAATTATTTATGTCCTTCTAAAGATTGAGCTTTGATATTAAAAATACACTAATACAAAACTAAAACTCTGGTGTCCTGTGCAAGAACAAGGCTTTCTTGAAATATTAATTTACTCTTAGTAAAACTGCAAGAGCTTTTGATTTTTAATTCTAAAATTTGTTTCTTTAACAGCCACCCTCTAAATTGCAGTCAGTTTCTATTTCTGTCACATTAATTCCTGAGAGCTGCTCTTCTTCTCTCTTCCCTTGAGAAAGCCTGGGATGATAACTCTCATTTTTAACTTTTTTGTCAACTCCTATAACTTTTTTCTCTAGCTGTAACTCTGCTGTTATGGCCTGAGAAGAAATGTTTACCTTGAAGGCCTAGAAAACCAATGTTTCCCTCCAGTATAACTTGATTCTGTATATTTAGCTTTCTGAATTGTTCCATGTAACCAGGAAACTTCACATGCTTTTACTTTTTCTATGAGCCATGTGTTCCCCTGCTCAAAGTACTAGTTTTCTGGTTTACATTCCTCTATAATATGGGTTTGCACTCATAACCTTGTATATACTCTTCCTGTGTCTGATTAAATTTAAGTGCCCTTTTCATAAGGTTCAACTTTCAGGTTATCTATTAATAAATGGACTTCCCTTAAGGAGAAGCAATCACACTACAAGAAGATTTTACCTTCTTGGTAATGGCCTAAAAAAAAAATGAATTTATATTTTATTAGAAAAATTTTCTGTGTTATCTTTATTAGTTTTTTTTTCTTTTAAGAGACAGGGTCTTGCTGTGTCACCCAGGCTGGAGTGCAGTGGCCTGATCATAGCTCACTGTAACCCCAAATTCTTGGGCTGAAGAGATCCTCCCACCTCAGCTTCCCAAGCAGTTAGGACTATAGGCATACCCCACCGTATCCAGCTAATATATAAAAAAATTATTTTTTGTAGAGATGGGGTCTTGCTATGTTGCCCAGGCTGGCCTCAAACTCCTCAAGCAATCCTTCTGCCTTGACCTCTCAAAGTGCTGGAATTACAGGCATGAGCCACTGTGACTAGCTTTATTGGGTTTTTGATTACATGGGAAAACTGAGCTTTAAAAGGGTTAAGTGTATACAGTTGTCTGCTTTGTGAAAGATCAGTTGGCTGTATGTGGATGGTTTTATATATGGGCTCTCTGTTTGTTCCATTGGTCTATGTCTCTATTTTTGTACCAATACCATGCAGTTTTGGTTACCAAAGCCTTGTAGGATAGTTTGAAGTCCAGTAATGTGATGCCTCCAGATTTGTTCTTTTTGCTTTAAGATTGCTTTGGCTATTCAGGCTCTTGTCTGGTTCCAAATGAAGCACAAAATTATTTTTTCTATAGCTGTGAAATATGACATTGATATTTTGATGGGGATTGCATTGAATCTGTAAATCACTTTGGTAGCATGGACATTTTAACAATGTTGTTTCTATGAATCCATGAGCATGACATGTTTTTCCATTTGTTTGTGTCATTTGTGATTTCTTTCCTCAGTGCTTTGTAGCTGTCTTTATAGAGATCTTTCACCTCCTTGGTTAAGTATAGTCCTAGGTATTTTATTTTCTTTGTAGCTATTGTGAATGGTATTGAGTTTTTGACTCTCAGCCTGACTGTTATTGGTGTATAGGAATGCTACTGATTTGTGTACATTGATTTTGTAACCTGAGACTTTGCTGAATTTGTTCAATTCCAGGTGTCTCTTCGTGGAGTCTTTGGGGTTCTCTAAATATAAGATCACATCATCAGTAAAAAGTTGTAGTTTGGCACATCTCTTTCCCGATTTGGATAGCCTTTATTTCTTTCTCTTGCCTGACTGCTCTGGCTAGGACTTCCAGCACTATGTTGAATAGAAGTGGTGAAAGTGGGCATCTTTGTCTTGTTCCAGTTCTCAGGGGGAATGCTTTCCACTTTTCCCATTCAGTATGATGTTGGCTGTGCGTTTGTCATATATGGCTTTTATAATCTTGAGACATGTTCCTTGTATACCTAGTTTGTTGAGGGTTTTTATCATGAAAGGGAGCTGAATTTTGTTGAATGCTTTTTCTGCATCTATTGAGATGATCATATGATCTTTGCTTTTGCTTCTGTTTATGTGGTGAATCACATTTATTGATTTACATATGTTGAACCACCCTTGCAACCCTAGGATGAAGCCCACTTGGTCATGGTGGATTTTTTTTTTCTGATGTGCTGCTGAATTTGGTTTACTAGTATTTTATTGAGGGTTTCTGCATCTATATTCATAGGAGGTACTGGACTGTAGTTTTTTTTTTGTTGTGTCCTTTCCTGGCTTTGGTACCAGATGATACTGGCTTCGTATGATGAGTTGGGAAGGATTCCCTCCTCAATTTTATGGAGTAATTTCTGCAGTATGGATACCAACTCTTTTTTGTAGGTCTGGTAAAATTTGGCTGTGAATCCATCTGGTCTGGGGCTTTTTTTTGTTGGAAGATTTTTTATTACTGCTTCAATCTCATTGCTTGTTGTTCCGTTCAGGAGCTCTATTTCTTCCTGATTGAGTCTTGGGAGGCTGTGTGTTTCCAGGAATTTGTCCATTTCCTCTACATTTTTGAGTTTAAGTGTAGCGGTCACCAAGTTACTTGATGTTTTCACCTCACAGCTTGCAGGAGTTTTTCCTTCATGCTGACTTTGGTCAGTCTGATGACTATGTGTCTTGGTGATTGCTTGCTTGCAATGAATCTCGCAGGTGTTCACTGAGCCTTGTACCTGGATGTCTAAATCTCTAGCAAGACCAGCGAACTTTTCCTCAATTATTCCCACAAATAGGTTTTCTAGTCCTTGTGTGTTTTCTTCTTTACCCTATGATTCTTATATTTGGCCATTTTACATAATCCCATATTTCTTGT
This sequence comes from Propithecus coquereli, assembly GCF_000956105.1. NCBI lineage: Eukaryota > Metazoa > Chordata > Mammalia > Primates > Indriidae > Propithecus > Propithecus coquereli. The sequence continues at coordinate 2,113,048 of NW_012141302.1, read as the reverse complement.
AGGCTTTGTTCATTTTTCTTAATTCTCTGTTCTTTATTTTTGATTCACTGAGTTAATTTGAAAGAGTTGTCTGATCTTTGACAAAGCAGACAACAATATCCACTGGAGAAAAGAATCCCTATTCAATAAATGGTGCTGGGAAAATTGGATAGCTACATACAGATGAAACATTCATATTTCTCACCACTCACAAAAATTAATTCAAGATGGATAAAAGACTTAAATATAAGGCATGAATCCATAAGAATTCTAGAAGAAAATGTAGGAAAAACTCTTGTGTATATCGGCTAGGCAAAGAATTTCTGAAGAAGATCCCAATGGCAATCACAGCAACAACAAAAATAAATAAATGGGACTTGATTAAATTAAAAAGTTTCTGCACAGCTAAGGAAATAATCAACAGAGCAAATAAACAACCTACAGAATGGGAGAAAATATTCACAAGCTGTACATCCAATAAAGGGCTAATAACCAGAATCTACAAAGAACTCAAGGAAATCAGCAAGGAAAAATCAAACACCCCCATTAAAAAGTGGGCAAAAGACATGAACAGAATTTTTTCAAAAGAAGATAGACTAATGGCCAATAAACATATGAAAAAATGGTGAACATCACTAATTATCAGGGAAATGCAAATCAAACCCACAGTGAGATGTAATCTAACCCCATTTAAAAAGGGCTATTATTAAAATGACAAAAAAAAACAAATGCTGGAGAGGATGTTGAAAAAGGGGAATGCTAGTACACTACTGGTATGTAAATTAGTATAGCTACTATGGAAAATGGCATGGTGGTCCCTCAGAAAATTAAAAATAGACCTACCATATGATCCAGCAATCCTACTGCTGGGTATGTACCAAAAAGAAAGGAAATCAGTACATCAAAGAGATGTCTCGTATGTTTATTGTAGTACTATTCACAATAGCCAAGATATGTAATATATTCATTTGGAATCAATCTAAGTGTCCATCAACAGATGAATGGATAAAGAAATGTGGTATATCTACACAATGAAATATTATTTGCCATAAAAAAGAATGAAATTCTATCATTTGCAGCAATGTGAATGGAATATTATATTAAGTGAAATAAGCCAAGCATGGAAAGACAAGTATCACATGTTCTCACTCATATGTAGTAGCTAAAAAAGTTGATCTCATGGAGGTAGAAAACAGAATGGTAGTTATTAGAGGCTAGGAAGGGTATGGGGGAGGAGGAATGAAGGAAGGTTGGTCAATGGGTACAAAAATACAGTTAGAAGGAATAAGTTCTAGTGTTGGATAGCACAGTGGGGTGACTATAGTTAGCAATAATTTATTACATATTATAAAGAGAAGAGAAGATCTGTAATGTTCCCAACACAAAGAAATGATAAATGTTTGAGGTGATGGATACCCTAATTACCCTGATTTGATCTT
>NW_012141302.1:2106497-2108635 GCF_000956105.1 Propithecus coquereli | reverse complement strand
TGTGACTGAATCAGCCACATTCAAAGTATGTATTAACATTATTTTTAAAAAACAAATAAGATATACTATGCAATTTTAAGTCATTTGGCTACTGCCTACAAGCTAAATTTTTAAGCAAGCATGAAGAAAGAACATCTTCTATCTTTTCAATAATTTAAGAATTTAATTCAATTACCACAAATTCTTTACTTGATACTTAAAAAAATACCCACCTCTGATCCTGTAACACCTGTACATCCTCATTATTTAGAAAGATTTCCACATCTAAACAAGAATTTTGGTCTGTCATCTTTTGGTGTACAATATAATTATGCTTGACTACAGAGTATCAAGCTAGTATGACTTTTCTTGTCACTAAAGTATGAGACATGGTATGATAGAGATAAGAGAGTACGTTATATCCTCACCCCAAATCACTGTGTACAGTAATATACTTTTTGTACATACTAAAAATACAATAGCATGAATTTTCCCCTATAAGAGATGTAATAATTGGTCCCTTAACATTTTAAAATACTTATTATAACTATCAATGTGCTATTTTAAAACTCATACTAACATTTAATCTTCCCTTCCTAATTTAGCACAAAATTTTTATACATTAACTTAGAATTTTGTAGTGTTCACAAACTTAGTAACAATCACATTCTAGAGCTCACTGGGTTGCTGTGAGGATCCAATGAGATAATGCATATAAAACTGTTTCTAATTTAATTTTGATTTGTGAGTTTTATTATAATTACAATATTAAATGACAAAGTAAAAAAAATTCTACTGTGTCTGGATTGCAAAATACAAGAGACCAAAAAATAAAGTAAAAGTAATAATAGCTACAATAAAAATTTTACTGAATTTTAAAACTATATAAGTTCCCTAATCAATATTATCTTATTTATGTCCAGGTTGTACAATTCTGTAAATTATAATAACGATGAATAATATCTGTAGTTCCACTGCTTGATAAATTACTTTTGTAACATTACTTGCAAATGAATTTCAACACATTTATCTTTAGTAGAATTTATTTTTACCTGTTGTAAACTGAGCATGCATAATACAAAAAGTTCTTTGAAAATGTTCATTTATATGACAAGGCCTACAGATTTTATTGTACAATGAATTGTAATATAGTATGAGCAACATGAAGTCTTTAATATGACATTCGTTTAGGCAAAAATATTAACTTGTTTGAGAATGAGGTTATCAGCTCTCATTTCTGAGATGTATCAAACATGAAACCATCACCTTAAAGCAGGGCTTGACCAACTATTGCCTGTGGGCCAAGAATGGTTTTTATATCTTATTCAAGTGGAAGAAGAATGAAAAGAAAAAAGAAGGAAAAAAGCAGCTGCACGGATAGCAGCAGCAAAAAGAAACTGGCTGTGATCTGCTAAATTATTGATTATCTGGCCTTTATAGAAAAAGTCTACAGCCCCTTCCTTACAATGTCTATTCACAAGCCAATAAATAATCAACCAACCAGGCATCTCTCTTACCTGTCCAAGTATTTGTGAGAAGGAAGTCTTAACTGTCACCTAGTTTAAAACAATAATAAAAAAAAGGTTATTTTCCCCTAAACACTCCAGTTTACATTTTATTAAATTGGGCACTTCTATACATATTTCTAAGCATAATAATTTTTCATAATGATAAATCTAAAGGCACTCAAGATCTTAAAGAATCTTCTGAACCACCATTTAAATTGTATTAAGTATAGTTTTACTGTTTAGTATATTTTCCTATATTCTAATTCTTTGACAACTGAATGAATGCTATGTATGTATGGTAACCCTTTACTAACTGGAATACTTAATTAACCAGAATAACTTATTACCAGATCATGCCAACTAAAGGAATTTAAGGCAAAATAATATGTTAAAAAGAAATTCATCCTTAATTATCTATACCATAAATACACCTTTTTTGATATTAGGAAGTCTGGGAAAAGGAGATACATCTTTCTTAGGAAAGTTGTAAAATGACTATTTTGTCAAAATATAGACTTCTTGAAAATACGCAGTATTTGTAAAAACATGGACATTTTGAGAGCATGGAATATTTGTAGCCAAATTATTAACACAATTTTTACTATTGTTTTAATATTAGAAATATAAACGTTCAAGTTAAAAACCATTATA
>NW_012141302.1:2103643-2106447 GCF_000956105.1 Propithecus coquereli | reverse complement strand
AAATATATACAATTATGTATCAACAAATTTTTTTTTAATTTTAAAAATGACTTGATCATAATATTAGGGCATTATTGTTAACTTTTTGGTGTGTATTGTGGTTAATTTCTTGTCTTTTTTTAAGATATAAATACTGAAAAAAGTATTATATGAAGATTATATTGTTCTATTCCTATATACATATATTTTTAAAAACTATTTAACAGCTAATTTGCTTAGGCTCAAAATAAAATTATTTTTTCCATTAAAGAATGACACTGACACAAAAGTGACAGGCCAAGGGAATGTTAATAATTTGCAGGTCTTAAGCCTACAAACTGAAGGTCTCTGGACTAGCTGCCCCAAACCAGTTTAACATTGGTAGTTGATAGTGGAAAAGTAATAAAGATGCAGGGAAGATTGGTCATAAAATCACATGCTATTTTGGAGTTTTCAAGAACAGAAGGAGTAGCTCCTGTTATGTACTTTCTAAGAAGTCCCTTATTATGTCTCCTGATTCAATATAATAGAATGAACTATATCTAAATATACATATGGAACTAATACTTGCTCTACTTTAATATTCATAAAAATAACTTAAAAATTATAAGTATTCTTACCTGTTGAGAAAAGAGAGTATAACTGTCCTCCATAAGCAAGGAGGATACTAGATACAACATAAGCAGGAAGAGCTCCGCCATGAAATCTAACTACCTAGAAAATAGGCAAATTGATGGACAACTTAATATTCATGAATATTCATGTTAACAAAATAAATGTACTTTGGCACAAAAAAGTTGTTCTTCACTTTATACTCTTCATGACACAGCCACAAAGGTATTTCCAGTAATGACTATCAAAAACTCTAAGTAAAATAAATGTTAAGAATATATAGCCTATTAGAAACACCTGAATTTTTCATCAAAGGCATAATAGAGAGAACATATAATTGAGTAGCACATGCTACAAAACTGTTTTTCAAGGCACATTTATCGAGCATTTCATATGTTCCAGGCATGATACTAAACACCTTATATGCATTATCTCATGCCTTCCTCCCAAAATCCTTTGAGGTCGTTCTTACTCCTATTTAATAGGCAAAGAAATTCAGGCACGGGAAACCTCCCTTAATATGTTGAAATAAAAAAAACAAACAAACAAAAAAAAATAATTCAGTCAAAATGTAAGCCAGTCAAAGCTTGTGCTATAAACCAGCTTTGTTTTTTTTTAAAAAAACCAACCAAACAAACAAAAAAACAAGTTACTTACCTGTCCTTTTCTATTCCCTTATCAGTAAAATGGTACAATAATAGTATTTACCTTCTAGGTGGTTATGAGCATTAAATATGCTCACTTGTATAAAACATTCACAATATTAACTTGTATGTGATAAGTTATCAGAAAATGTTATCTGCTATTAGTAGCCTTTTATGTCCTTCTGTGTTTGGAAATCTTATGGAACTGGGTTTTAAATTCACAGCCTAAATTTAGAACCATTGTTATATTAATAGTGCCTGTAGTCATTTTATCAGCTAATCCAATCTCTGTTTAGAACAAATAAAAATAAAGTATTAAGTTCTTCTTTTAAGGTTACATTTTAAAAGGAAATGTACTTTAAAGCATGTTCTCCATTCCACAGAATTTTTTAGAATACATAGACTCCCCTGGTAATCTGATAAAAGCTATGGAAATACATGCAAGCTTACACAAAATGTTGCATAAAATTTCAGAAAGTTCAGGGTCTCCCTTAAGTTCCTCCATAGAGTCTCAGGTTAAAAGAGATTAGAAAAACAAAAAAATGTATAGCCCGTACTCATGATTTACAGTTTATAGCTTTGAGTGGAGGGAGGAGAAAGTTGAACAAAACAGAAAAGCACATTTTTCTATCTACTACTAAATGATACTCATTGCCTGCTAATGACAGGTTGGGAAATACATAGCGTACTTTAGTTATCCAGCGTATGAAAGGAAAGTTGAACAGAATAGCAAGCTCAGGAGTAAGACCCCTGGATACAAACCCCAGCTTTGCCTCTCACCAGCTCTGTGTCCTTGGGCAAGTTACTTTACCCCTCCTTGTCTCTATTCCCTCATGGGTAAAATGAGATAAATAGCATTTACTTCACAAGGGTATGAGGCTTAAATGTTTTCACACTTATGTGAAGCATTTGGAATAGTAATTGGCACATGGTAAAAGACTGTTAAATGTTAGCTGTTAATATTACCTTTAATGCCCTTCACTGTCTTTATAATCTTTTAAGAGGTTCTACACAGAGTATTGTGAGCATAAAATTTCTTTTAATGACAAGTATCATCATTATGAATATTAAGTGTTATACTGGGCTACGGATACAGCTGGGTGTATAATGTACGACTAAATAAACCATCATAAACTGGCCCCCATGGACCATAGTCCAACTGTACACATGCTTCATTTGGCTTAGTATTTAGCACAGTTATTTCCTTAAATTTTGAATTAGATACCAACATTGAAAAACTAAAAGATTTTTAATTATACCTTGCCTGACACAGCCATAAAGATATTTCCAGTAATGAGTATCAAAAACTCAGACTAAAGGAAATGCTAGGAACACACAGCAAATTAGAAACATCTGAACTTTTCATCAAGGGCATAACAGAGAGAAATATAATTGAAATCTAAAAATACAGATTTCCAACTTCTCTTAAAATCCAAAGATCTGGCAACATTAGACTTCACTCCTACATAGTAATGATTTACTAGAGCTTATGGAATTCTCTTGAGAAAGTAACTTTTAGTTTGCATTTTGCCCTCTTTTTCATAGTAGACTAAAAAATATGTAAATATA
>NW_012141302.1:2095737-2101793 GCF_000956105.1 Propithecus coquereli | reverse complement strand
TTTTGGCTGCTATTATTATTATTAAAATTTTCCCTGTTTTGCTCCTAGCTTGAAGGAGGAGAAAATGAAATGCAGCCTATTATAACTTACAAATAGTTCTGGACCAGTTCTATCAAATTCTCTAAACTCTGAAGACTCGGGTATATAAGGACAATCAAATTAGTTTGACCACGGTTTCCTTCTTCTGTCCGAAGTGTCTATATTTTAGATCTAACAGAGTCCTCATTGATTTGTGAATGTGAATTATTGGCAAGGGGATAGACATAGTGTGTAATGTAACTATAAACACAAAGACAATTTCAATGGAGCATTTAAACCTGAACATGTCCTGATTTGGATAGAGAAATAGATTCTTATTTTTGACTCTACAACTTACGCAGTTTCTGTAATTATCAGTTTTTGGATACAGAAGGTTTCCTTCACAAAACCTTTTGTTTCCCAGGAAAAGACTTTTTGTTGCCAGATAAATCAGTGACAAAAAGACATATTTTACCAAAAGGTTTGTTACATAGATTTCCTGTTTACATATCCAGAAACATGATTACTTTTTTCTTATTGGCACAAAGACTTCTTTCTTACCTAAAACGTTTAGATGTGTACCTCATAAGAGAGCAAATGAAACTATTTCAAAGATAAAGTAGTTACTTCTTCATTATTACATAAGCTAAAACACAATGAAATATTAATGCTATTAGCAGAGCAGAATCCTAACCCAGATCATCTGAGTTTATGACTTTAATTAACTAACTTTGCTCTTTCCAAAGAAATGCATACCAAAGATGCCAAAATCACTTATGAGGAGAAGGAAACACTATTTCTAAGTCATTAAAGAAAGCCAAGAGAAACTGCCTATGGACAATTGGCTTAATCTAAGAGTTCATCTTTCTCTGCCTGAAGTTTCACTGAGCAGATGTTCCATTTTTCTCATTTTTCTTATCTTCTCGAAATATGATTTTAAAAACATCCAGAGGAAACTTTAAAATTTCATGAAGGATGATAGTTTAGATCCCTTTTTGTACCTTCCAGAATTTTCTTCTTCAGGCATATTATTCAATTGGAGTTCATGTTTGAAAATAATTGTAAACCCGGAGAATTCGTGTGCCCGAAAAGAAGGAACTTATTTGGGCAAAGTGTAGAACACCAGTAGACTCAAGGGAGGATAATTGTTTGCAATGTAGTTGCTCTATGTTCTGAAATATTTTTTTTGCTCTCCACTTTTTTAGTGTGTATAGGAAAAAATCCTGTCAGCCACATTAACTCCTTCTCTTATTTTTAATTCCAAAGTTAGTTCATGACTCAAGTATAATTTACTTGCTTAGGGTACAGACAGGGATGTTCACCTAATGTACATGTTCTTCTGCCTTCCAGCACTGTTACTATTATGTAATACTGGAGCAAAAGGTGGAAATGCAAGACCGAGAACAGGGTTATCAGAATGTGGGCTGAAGCCACAGCAGGACTAGTAGAAAATATGATCATACCGAATTTGCTGTATCAACAGTAACTGGCACTTTAAATTATTAAAGTTAGAATATTGCGATTTTTCAGGTGACAAAGTCTGGCTCTTGGTTTGACTCTTAAGATTACTAGTTAGAACACTGCTTTGTAGGGGATATCAAGCTCTGGGTCTCTGCATTGCTCTTTTCAGGCCGTTCTCTAGAACACTGTAATGTATTGGAACATCCAATTAGTCAGGAAAATAGATCCTTCTCTGCCACCTCAACATGGTCAGCATCACAAAAACGTGTTAAACTTTATCTTTTTATGCATGTAACTGTTTAAAAACAAGTAGAGAGGCCCCCCAGTATCTCCTCTCTCAAGCTGAAAAGAGGACCAAATCGATGTAAGAATGCTCTACTTTCATACAAGCAGACTGCATAAGTTCCTCAAATACAAAGGCAATTCGTGAGTGGCTCTTTGACTGACTAATTGCATAACCATGGATATGTTACTTTACTTTTCTTAGCTTTAATGTCCTAACATGGAAAACAAGAATATTAACAGTGCCTTCTTTAGAGTGTTATTATCAAGCAATTAACAAGGCACCTAGCATAGACATGCTCAAAAATATTTATTATTAAATGTTTTCAGTCTAAATATTAACTAATACAAAATCAAATGAAATACATTTATTTACCTTTGACTGCTGAGCACTTGCTTACCACGTTGATTTTAAAAGCTTGGTATATCTAACAGAGGTCAACCACAAAAACAAAAAACAAAAGTTTATTCGTTTGTTCAACTAAAGAGTAAAGTAAAATCAAATCCTTCTTGTTATAGGCAGGATAATAATTACCTGTCCAAAGTTCAGAAGCTCTATATTGTAGTACAGGCCACTTGTATTTAACACAACTTTCCTTGAAGACAATCCTAATGAATTAAAAGTATTACTTAGAATATTAAAGCACTTTAAAATATGTACTGATTGCTTAACATTAAAATGATGCCAATAGGCTTTTGATATTAAAAAATAATTTACAGATTTTCACTTCAGGTGTGGAGGACTGAACTTCTAAAAATCCAATCCTCCTGCAGTTAACTCTGGACAAAGCATATTTATGACTTCCAATCACCTCTACGTGTTTTTAAAAGGTCCAGTACCTATTTCCAATTTCAGAAAAGTATGCTTTCTTGGTAGATCTTTTATTTACAAGCTTGCTACCTTCAATGATATAGATGATTCAGAGTTGTCATTTCTGTATCGTTCTGAGTGTTTTTTTACCAAAAAAGGAGGGTGGGGGAGGGATAAAAACCTTAAAGGAAGTTTTCTCAAGTAACACAGATTCTTTCCACAATGGAATATAAAATATGTATTTAAAGGGTGGAGCATACCAAAAGAGCACAGGAGTCAACCTAAAAGAGCTCTCAACATCCAAAGCTGGAATAACTTAACCAAAAAACATATAATAATGAATAAAATAAATATCCCTGAGTCCATACTGACATAAATAACAATTGAATAAATAAATAAACAAGGAGAAAAGACAAATTTACCTCAGGAAGAATTTCAATAAATGTAGAATACAAGAGTAATACTTGCTAAAGACTAGATGAACCAATTGATGCTAAAACCAGTGGGTTATTTTGAAGAAAATCAGGGTATTTACATACTCTCAAAGTATCTCACCCAAGATATTTATTAATTACAAAAAGGAAGCCAGTAACATTAAAGTGGAGAAACCTGGCAGGTACCACCTCAACTGAAATCAAGGTAACATTATTAATTAGAGATATCAACATCATGTATACTCTGATATGATATACTGAGAAATTCACAATGCTTCTGTGGTATTTTTGGCAAAAATGCATAACCTCAATCTAATCATAAAAAAGCATTAGACAAATCCATACTGAGGGGCATTCTACAAAATAATTCATCAGAAGTCTTTAAAGGTTTTAAAGTTATGAAAAACAAGAAAAGGTTGAGGAACTGTTACAGATTACAGGAGACTGAGGAAACATGACAATTCTTTTATTTATTTATTTTTTGAGACAGAGTCTTGCTCTGTTGCCCAGGATAGAGTGCCATAGTGTCAGCCTAGATCACAGCAACCTCAAAGTCCTGGGTAAAGCGATCCTCTGGCCTTAGCCTCCAGAGTAACTGAGACTACAGGTGAGCACCATCGAGCACGGTTAATTTTTTCTACTTTTACTTGCCCAGCTAATTTTTTCTATTTTTAGTGGAGATGGGGTCTCACTCTTGCTCAAGCTGGTCTCAAACTCCTGACCTGAAGCGATCCTCCTGCCTCAGCCTCCCAGAGTGCTAGGATTAGAGGCGTGAGTCACTGCACCTGGCCAGAAACATGACAATTAAATGTAACGTGGGAACCAGGAAGAGGACATCAGTGGAAATACTGGTGAAAACTAAATAAAGTCTGTAGTTAATTATATTGTACCAATGCTAATTTCTTAGTTTTAAAAATTGTATTGTGATTTATAAAGTTGGTCAACATTAGGGAAAGATGGGTGAAAGATACATAGGAACTCTATCTACTCTTTTGTGGCTTTTCTATAAGTCTAAAATTATTTCAAAATAAAGTACAAGAGAATATTTAGAGAAATCTTGAAACCTTCCTAAGGCAGATAGGAATTTATAGTCTATAGTAAAATTTATAAAAAGGGTCAATATTTAGGATAAAAACACACACACAATTATCTGCAAGTGTATGTGATTATGGAGAAATTTCTTTTAAAGTTCTCTTCTCAGAAGATGACTGCTGGCCCAGTATTAAATGAGAATCAAACCACTGAACCATATCATATAGTTATTCCAAGAATTACACTTGAAATATACAATATTTAACATTACAAGGCTCTGCTTTATTGCAACTAAGTGGCAAAATAAATCAGTACTCCATTAAAAATAAAAGCAATTCTTAAGGTTTCCAAAAACAAAGTACTTACCAAAGGAAAAAAGATGAGTTACAGGAAGCTGTATGTATCTTTTCTCTTTTTTAAAGAATTCACAATCTACAACAAACTAAAATATAAAACATTCAATTATTAGAAAAAATAAACTTTATAGTAAAATATCTTTACTTGATGTTTGAATAGAAAATAAAAGTCTATAAACCTTAGCTTTGGAGAAAGTATCATCTATCACACTTAACTCTGGCTATACTTAAGTGGCAAGAATTCCTCAAGATGAGATGCTATGCTGAGAAAACAATAAACAAGCTTAACTTAATTAAATCGATAAATTATTAGAGGGTCATTTCTATAACAAGACATTCATAGCAAAGTTTTTTTATAGTTATTTTAGGTATTTGTAGAAGGACATTAAAGGATGGATCAAAGCATTAAAAGCCAAGGCAAATTCAAGATTAAGGGTTTGGATAATGTATTTCTGAATACTTTCAAAGTCAAAAGGAAAATGTGGTTTTGTTACATATATTTTTAAAAAATTATTCATTTCTTATTTATACTCAAGGTTTTTGGAGACATACTGTCATTCATCAATAGATAGCTAATGTTATTTATGTAAGATTATTACAGGTTAGTTATAATAAATGCAAAAAGATTTATTACATATGAAGAAAAATGCTTTTTAAAAATGTAAACCTAAAAAAAAAATGTAAACCTGTAATGTGACATCTACATCATTATAATTTTTTCAGTGACAACATTTCTTTTTTAGTAACATTTCTACAAATGTGTAAGAAATTTGCTCTCAGTTATTTGCAAAAAGAATTGTTTCTGGTAAAGGAATAATTTCATTAAAATAATCTCCACTGTGCAATCAGATTATTTTGAAGAGCTGAAGAAATAAATAATCTGATGCCTAATTGTAGTTAGCAAGCAGTTTGCTGTCTACAGACAGTAGAAAGCCAGTGGTGTCTATCCTAGTCTTTTCCAACTACATCTTGGATACGTTTGAAGCAGTGTTACTTTGCTTGCCTGTTGGGTAGATTTTTGATTGTTTTTAAAAGTGAAAAACAAATGAGAAAAATTGCTATTAGTCTATAGTACACACATGGGGGAATAAAAGGAAAAACTTGTTAAGAAGTTTTGCTTTTATTTCTCCCTCTTTACTTACAAGGCAAAGAACATAGATATTTTCATTACAGAAAACAGCTGTTAAAAGATTAGAGAAATGACTTATTGAACAGATTATTCATTATATTTTTACAAAGTACTTTTTGGTGAGCTTTACCTGAGACAGTGAAGCAGTTTTTAAAAGCAATTTAAATCACTTTGCACAGTTATTTAAACTAATAGAATTGTTATTATTGCTTTAAAAATTTGGCTGTGCCTTTAGTTTTGCATAATTGGGTAACTCCCTATCCATGAAAGAGAAAATTCAAAGGTCTGTCTCTAAAACATCCAAGGTAAGTAAATTTCTAATGGCTTTAATTATTTTGTTTTCTGTCATCAAGAAAAATGCAGATAATTTCATATTTGCATTTCCAAAAATACATTAATGTATCAGTTGAGGCCAGACACAGTGGCTCATGCCTGTAATTCTAGCACTGTGGGAGGCTGGGATGGGAGGATTGCTTGAGCTCAGGAGTCCAAGACCAGCCTGAGCAAGAGCAAGATACTGTCTCTACTAAAAA
>NW_012141302.1:2094164-2095687 GCF_000956105.1 Propithecus coquereli | reverse complement strand
TTGATTGTAGGAACAGACTCTATTAATTAACAATACCAATCCTAGTTTACCCTAAGAAAGTTAGCTCTAATAAGAATACAAATATTTAAGCTTGGTTTAAAGCAGCTAAGCAGAAATAAGGTACTTCATATAAACTAGAGGCCTATGATGTCACCACCAGTGAAACGTTTACTTTAACCACTTAAATCTGAAATCTGGGAATTCTTACTTAGTTCGTGAATCCGTAAGTAAATAAAATGTTACTCTCAAGTCGATTCCCCTTCTCTTAACACAAAGAGATCTACTTTGATTATAAAACAAACACAAGAGGCACTAAATCACACATATTAATGACTAACGGAGCTTAAAATAATTAGTGAAAAGGAAAGAAGATCCTTAAGCTAACCCAATAGAGCTATAAACCAATAAGCATCCTGTCAATTACTGCAGTAAAGCCATGTCAGCTGATTTCATGATGTTCTTCAATTTACAAATGATTCTGGACTTTGGGCTTCCAAATTTAGAAGGTTAAACTGCGGTCTTGATTTTTGTTTTATTTTCTATTATTTATTAAGATGCGTACATTTCAAATGGTCCAGCTAAGGAAATATTGAGGTGGTGCTAATAGGCAAAATGGAGAATATTTAAGATATTTTAAACGCTTATTTCTTATATTTATTGGCTTTCACATCACCAAATATCAGAGGCTGATGTAAAAAAAAAACTCTAGCTTATTCTATAGCTAAATCTTAAAGATTAAGCAAACACACAACTCACCTCATACCGACAGTCTGATGACGTGTACATTTTTAACAATGCCACATGGCTGTCATTTTCTGGTTGAGCCATATGGAGTTTCAGGGAAATTTCTGTGGAAGATGGAGCCCTGAAGAGATAACTTAAATATCAATTCTCAAATACAAAATGCTGGTAAAGAGCCATGGCTAAGTCAATCTTCAGCACAATACAATGAAATAATGTAGAGGAAACTAGATACTACATGCATTATTGTGGATGGACACTTTTCCAGATAGAACACAATTGTTTGAATGCCCCCTCAAAGACACAGGAGTTGGGAGAGAGGGTGGAAGGTAGTTCATGTTTCAAGCAAGTAATATCTAAGTTGCATATAATTTAACATTAATACAAATACTATATATTAAGGGCACAATACTACATAAAGGATACCTACATTTTACTGAGGCAGTTTAATAACTCATATGATTTAAATAAACTAAGCAGAATATCTATTCTTCAAAAACACCAATGTTAAAGTAAATTCTTTCTTATACTTACTGTGCAATGGTTAGTGAATCTTCATAAGACCAGGGAATGTGAAGTTTATAGATACTAGTTATTTCTTCTGTTAAAACATAAAGGAAACATGTATTACTAACCCTATACTACCCTAAATGTTACATAAGCTACTACAATAACTAATTATACAATTGCCCATTTCATAAAAATAATCAGTAAGGGTTATATCACATGATAAAAATTAAAGAGAATTCCCAAATAATGATTTAATTAGATTTATAAAAGAT
>NW_012141302.1:2075822-2084019 GCF_000956105.1 Propithecus coquereli | reverse complement strand
GTTATTTTCCAAAGAGCATTAAGACATATTACATATTTATTAGGCTGCTAATACAGCCTATTTGCAGAAAGGCTCATTAATTTCTTGGAATAACCAGAGAGGGCCTTTTCAAGTTTGGGAAAAATGTTAGATTCATTCAAAACCAACTTACCTGCCACAAAAACCCTTAAAGAGAGCTTTTAGTATTGAAGATGCTGAATTACCTCTCACTTGAGCTAAGCAAAACAAAACAATGAATCCATTATAAGGTACTTGTGAGACTTAGTCTTTGAGATGACTCCCAACTACATCCCCCTTTTCCTTTCTCTATTTCTTTTAAATTTTCCTAATTATTTTGGCCACAAATCTCATCAACTTTCTCATTCAAGAAACCTTTTTTTAGTATTTATGTGGTAGTCACTAGAAGTTGACAATGCAAAGTAGAATAAAATCTATCTGGTCATTATTCTCAAAGAGTTCACAATATGGTGATGGCACTAGAGACATAAACAAATAAATTATAATTTAATGTAATAAATTTCTCAAAGAAGTTACAAAGTATCAGAGGAGTAAATAAAAGATTATTGGGGGAGTCTGGAAAAGGAAAAGAGGGACACTTATGTTGGATCTTGAAGGATGAGTTCGCTGGGTCAAACAAAGGGGAGTACAAAGGGCCTTTTACTCCAGCTTCTTTCTTCCCCACTAATTCTCTCACAGTCACCATCCTTTTATTTCACACTCCCACTTGCCCAGTACAGGCTAAGTATCCCTTATCCAAAATGCTTCGGATCAGAAGTGTTTTAGATTTTGGAATATTTGTATATAAATAATGTTTTCTTGGGGATGAAATCCAAGTCTAAATATGAAATTCATTTATGTTTCATATATACCTCACACACATAGCCTGATGGTAATTTTATACAATACTTTAAGTAATTTTGCGTGTGAAACAAAGTGTTGACTATAGCTCACCACATGAGGTCAGGGGTGGAATTTTCCACTTGTGGCGTCAAGTCAGCACTCAAAAAATTTCGGATTTTGGATTTTTGGATTAGGAGGTCCTCAACCTATATAAGCCCTCATAACCCCTTCTGAGGTGCGCTTAGTCTCTCTGTTTCTGACCCATCCTACACCATAGATGAATCTTCTCAAATAAATTATCTCTGATCCGGTGAAAAACCTTATGGCGTCCTACTGACTCCTGAATTCTATACATCCTGAATTCTTCAATCAAGGACTCCACAATATGGCCATATACTACTTTTCCAGACTTTTCTTCCATTACTATTCTACCTGAGGTGGCTATCCTTTCAAAATTATTATTTACTTATTCACTATTTTCTTAATATACCCCATGCATTGTTCTGTTTCTTTATCTAAACAATGCTGTCCATTATAACTTGTGGCAATATTACTATTGAGCATCTGGAATGTGGCTAGTACAACTAAGGGACTGAATTTTAAATTGTATTTAATTTTAACTAATTTAAATAGAAATAGTCACATGTGCTAGTGATTCCCATATTTATAGCACAGGTCTAAAATGTTCATTCTACCTATAAAAATTTTTACTATCCTTTAAGGCCATTTTATTTCTTTTCTTTTTTTTAAGAGACAAGGCCTCATTATGCTGCCCAGGCTGGAGTGCTGTGGCTCTTCACAGGCACACTACAGCCTCAGAACTTCTGGACACAAGCAATCCTCCTACCTCAGTCTCCTTAGTAGCTGGGACTACAGGCGCCTGCCACTATGCCCACTTTAAGGCCATTTTAACTATCACCTCATTATAAAGCCATTATTGATTCCATCAATTCGAGATATCTCCCCTTTTACATTTTTCATGTACTTGCTATATTCTGATTTGGGTATATACATTTGGGTACTTCTTTTTTCTCACTCTTCCTTCCTGTTCCCAAATATATTTATCTCCCCCTATCCAACAGTATGTAGCTTTTTAAGAACAGGGTTCATGTCTTCCTCACTTGTGTGCCTCCTATAATTCCTGGAAGATAACCTTGTAAATAAAGGGGTACCTAGTAATTAATAGATTTTGAAAGACTAATAGATAAACCCGAACCAGTTCTTACTTGGAACAAAGGGACTTGGGTTTATTCTGCTTAGTTCAAGTTGGAGCAGATGATCTTAATAATTTAACAGTCTTGGATCACCAAACTGGCCATTGTTTTAGATAAGCCCCATGCAGAAGAACTCATTAAAAAAAAAAACAAAAAACTTTAAAGTTTACCATGAGGATCCCCAAAACATTCTGATAACATCTTAATCCAATTGTTACCTTACTTCCATGAATAGATGGTACATAAACAACAAGATGAGACAAAGATGGATAGTCTTGAAGTCTTAACATCATAGACTAAAAAAAAGATAAAGATAAAAAGCTACTTTTATTTCTTAGAACACATAGCACTTAACGCAGGTTAAAAGAAGAATAAACTACAAACACATTTCCTATTTAATTAGTTATTTAAAAAAGCAGATTTCAAATTTATGTTCTGTACTTCATAAAATGCTCATGTTTACATTTCCAGGTCAATAATCCTGCTAAAGGTCAAATTCCCAATAATTATGTTAAATATGGACTGCCAAAAATATTCCTTGAAATATCCCTTCATGTAAAATAAATGTCACTTAAACATTAAATTTAATTATTTTATATAATTATTTCCAGATTTGATGTCTTTCTTTTTATAATTTGGCTATTTGTTACATATAGCATTACAGTGTTATTTCCACATTTATTTTGGTAGCATATAACAAAGAGCATTCAACAGCTGATAAATGAATGGATGCTAAATATGATGAAAGAGTTAAAATTTAATCTCATATGGTTCTGATCTAGCCTGAGTAGTAAAGAGTTGCTGGCTAATGAGATATATTAACATCATCCCCTGGGATTTATTTAGTAAATGACAAAGACACAATACAGCTAAATAATGCACCTTACCAAGTGAACAACTATTCTTTCTCAAAATGAAGACCAGATCCTAGAGTCCATATTTTGAAGAATGAATTGGTAGAAGACTGGTCAATTGAATGAAAAGCCAAGCCAAAAAATGAGTTGTTAATTCAGTTTTGTTCTAGAAATAGATGTGGGGTGGGAGTAGTTATATGTTGTAACAATATGCTTGCATTAAGAACTTTCTATGGACATTAGCTTTCCCGGTCTTCGCTGGAAGCAAGTAGGACAGAGGTGCTGAAGTGAAAGAACCATTAATGAGTGGTCCTTTAACAACCTGACCAGATTCATGTGGGAGTGGTGGCAGTGCTTATTAAAGATAAACTCCTGGGTTCGCCCCAACTTAGCAAAGTCTCTGCAACAGACTCATACGTTCTAATGTAAATTAAAGGACCACATAAGTCACAACTACAGGCAGCTGAGACCCACCAGACAAATGGTAGATAGTACGTAAGATAAATTAATTAGGGAGAACTTGGATATTCTGTGTAGTTATCTACTTTAATAAGTTCTCAATATTTATTCTCAATGGCAAAGTGTTGAATTTTTTATTAATAGGTCAGTCAGTAGAAATGTCTAAAAGTGATAAAATTCTCATTTGACATTACTTTTCTTGAGATGATACTAACATGAATAAAACCTATAAAAGTTTTTCACTTTAATCATTCCCTTCAATTTTCATGGCCAAATAATTTTGTGTGTTGTTTACATAGATGGCTAACACATATTATATAAAATTTTCATTTTCATTATAATGGAAAAGCTTATTTATATTTAATAATTACAATTCTCTTAAACTGAGAACACCTAAGATTGCAGAATGTTATATAATCCTTGTTTTCTAACTTCTCTCTTTCAGCATTCACCATAAAAAGCAAGCAGCTTAAATAGCTTATTCTTCTGCTATTTTAGCCAGCTGTTTCATATATTCAGCGCAAACAACATAGGGACCTAGAGCTTGATGAAGACATTGTTTAATCTTTGGAGACTAAAAAAAATAATCTAAGGATTTTATACCTGTTAAAACACGGGAGCAAAGTACATTTTATCAGATTTTTAATCATTTATTTCTTCCTAACTCTTAAATTATAGGCTGGAAAGAATATCCAAATTATTATAGAAATTCAAGAAAATATTTAATTTACCTTATGAATTATTGCTCAGTAAGCATATTCTAATACTTTTGTTATTTGTTTTACTTAGGATGGAGCCAGTGAGAGACCTTAAAAATATTCATGCGTCAACTTACTTTACTATGATATTTGTTTGATAAATAAAAAGCCATATGAATGAATGTGCACAATATAAGACGGACCAAAGTAACAGGAAAAAAACTGCAACCATTCCAAAGTCAAGTTAAGTGACCTGCAATTACTCCTTCTGTCACCATTCCTCTCTGTCAGTCTAAGTTTCTCTGTGTTAGTTTAGTATAGAGTTGACAATGTGTACAAATATAAATATTCATGAGCAAAATTAACTAACTTAATTAAGTTAATTGGGAGATGACTGGGACTGACCAGATGATTTCACTTTCAAGTAAATGAGTCTAGGATTCGTTATAAAAATGTATTTTATTTTTAAAGTATAGATTTACTTGAAGAGTAAAAACTATCAACGCTGGCATAAGATTACCAGATATAATAAATATAATTTGGAAATTAGAACAGATATTTTCATCAAATTTTAGAATTATTTTGCTTTTCAACAATAGATTTTGAGACTATGCAAAACAGTCTTTTATAAATGACTTGCTGATCTACCAAAGTTGTGTAAGCAAATCACTAACAATTATTAAACAAACCCCTGCTGTGATTTATCACCCTGAAAGTACTAGATAAAGTTGTTATTCAAAGTGCTTGACCACAGAGTGATGTTGAAGTTCATATGCAAAATTACTTCATGTCTCTTTGAGGTGTCCACTTCCAACTGCAGGCTCTGCCTCTCCATATGAATTCTCAGTATACTATTCACCTTATATTTTAAGACAGACCATTCGAACATACCCTCAAATTTAACTTTAAAAATCCATCCAGCTCTTCTGGTATGATGCTGTACCATAGACATTTAGAGGATTGTTAATTTATAGTTTTTGATCTCTGAAAGTAAAAAACAACCCACTAATTGCATGTTATTCCCTATCAAATGTATACTTAGAGAAAATATTTCTAAAATGTAGGTTAGCAAATCTCAAGTTTATTTAACACCTAGATAAATTAATAAAAGAGCATATTCTATAATGTCTACAGGCTCAAGTATTTTTTCACCTGAGTATTAAAATTTTAAAGCAATAATTTACCTTAATTGTTGGCAGCAGTTCAGCTTTCCATGATAAATCAACCCCTTGCCGGCTTTGAAATAAATATGAAAATATAATTAAAGTATTGAAATATTATAAATTATAAATAAGCTTCTGGGGAAAAAGAAACCATCTACAGACCGAGTAGAGAGGGTTATAAATGAACCAAAGTCTAATAAATCTAATCCTAAACACTCTGTCCACACAATTCCCTTGGCAATGAAAAAATTTTCCTAACTACTTTCAATGTTTGTAAAAATTACTAGTATATTCCTTTCCTTTCCTTTTCATTCTAAATGCAATACTACAATTTAATATACAATAGTATCAAAATTAGTGTAAGAATGTATGAAGCTATTCTAGAAGTGTGATTTCTGAGTATTGTTTGAAAAAAATGAACAAGGGAGGACGATGGGTTCAAAGGACTTACCACATAGAAGTGCTGTTTATGCAGCCAAAAATCCAACTATTTGAATCCTGTTTATTAATAACAAAACACACTAAATGTAGAAGATAATCATATAAACAAGCATCTTCAATACTTTACTGTTAAGAGATAAGATGAGTAGCAGCAAGGGAAACATAAAATAGCAGCTTGTTATTGAGAAACATATCCAAGATGGTCTCAAAAGTCAAATAAATCAAGGACAGAACAACAAAAAAAAGTCTAATGTCAACATAGATTGGTAAGAAGTTAACCCAGAGCAGCAGTATGAGAAAGAGTGAACTGATGGGTATCTTTCTACAGCATATTGCCTAACCGTTTCTAGTTGTTGAACCAAAACTTGCAAAGAGTTCAGTAATGTTCATACTTTAATTAGATAGTTACACAGTAAGTAACCTATATTTTAACAAATAGAATAATGAACAACCAGAAGTAGACTTTTATACAAATAAAATACAGTGCCAAGCAATTAAAAATAACAATTAACCTATGTACAATTTTTTATTTTATCACTTGAGGTCCCATTTCATAGCCAGCAAATAACTTCTATACAACCAAGAATGTGTTTGAACTGAAGCACAATTCCAAGGGCTCAAAACTAAAGCTAGTTATTATTAATACTTCATCAGCACAGTATAGGAATGCTACAGAGATGACTATTATTTTAACAACATTCTATATTCAGTCTTAGTCATTTAAGAGCAGTGCAACCTAAGATCTGCACTCCAACTTTTAAGGAAGTAAGAACAATGTTCCAAGATATG
This sequence comes from Propithecus coquereli, assembly GCF_000956105.1. Taxonomy (NCBI): domain Eukaryota; kingdom Metazoa; phylum Chordata; class Mammalia; order Primates; family Indriidae; genus Propithecus; species Propithecus coquereli. The sequence continues at coordinate 2,077,561 of NW_012141302.1, read as the reverse complement.
ATGATACAACTACTGAAATCCTACCAGGACGTAATAGAATGAGAAGCACTGCTCAGATAGCTACATAAATTTGTCCTTAGAATTACAGGTAGGGCAACGAAGAAATCAATCCTTTTATTTAACTAATATTTATAAGTCCATTCTAGGGCCAAGGAATTATATGGCAAGCCTTCAGGCAAAATGATCAGGCACACATAGTCTCTGTTCTCCTTTAGCTTAAATAAAATTTTAAGAAATTTTCCAAGAATACAGAAAAGGAAGTTGATAGAAAATAAACAAAAAAAAATATGATATTTCCCTGCAGGCAAAATACTTCTATGTTCTGTATCAGTTACCTATGCTTCCCAGAAAGTGACATTATAAATAAACCAAGACAACAAAACAGATCTACATAGCCCAGACGAAGAAAAGCTAGCAGCCTCTAAAGATCCAACCCACTGCTGTAATGGGTTTTTGTAGCTACTAATGGGACCTATCCTCAAAGGTAGCCCTCATTATGAAAACTGTCAATATCCCCCACTACTTACTTCAGTATATAGGGAATTCTGACTCAGTCATCAACGGACTGAACAGATAAAATATTACTCAAGCCCACTATAATACACCATGCTGATATAACCTATCTGTCAAAAGAACAATTTCAATTTATCTACAAAACACTCCTAACTCAAATAATTACAAGAATTATATCCAAAGCCTTAGAAGAAGAATTGTGGACTAACTCCTAAACTATACCAGAAAAAAAAAATGCTACTGATCAAAAATTTATAGTTGTCAAAAAATTCTACTTAGAGTAAAAAGTAATGTCTTTAACAGCTAATAAAATCATTAGGTAAAAGATTTATGAATTCTATAATGAATGGATCATGCTGATACCACTTAGCCCACTGATGCCTGTATGTCACTAAAAGTGGGAAAACCAGATATTATGTACCTCCTGATATGATGAAATAGGAGGTACACAGCTATATTTATAAAACATTATTACCACAAAAAATTAATCTAAATCTAATCAAGATTCTAGCTCTAACTACCAGTTTACAGAAAACAGAGGGGACAGAAATATATATTAAAAGATACCACAAGAATACAATCAGCTAAACCCAGAATGTGGGAAATTCTGTAGAGCATATAACGTATTTTTTTGAACAATAGTGTCATGGGAGGAAAAGGGGATGGGGTTATTATAAAAGAGACTTATGATCCATGAACCAGAGGCAATGCATACACTTTGTTTGGGTCCTGATTCAAACAAACTTAAAATTTAAGTGAACTGGGGAAAACTAAACATGGACTGGGTTATTAAGGAATTAGTATTAATTTGGTTAGCTGAAATAATAGTATTATAGTAATGTGTAAACTCCTTATCTGATAGAAAAACATATTGAGATATTTATAGATGAAATGATAAGATGCCTGGAATTTACTTTAAAGATGCTTCAGTCAACAAGGTAGAAACAGCCAGAACAGTGGCTCATGCCTGTACACTTTTGGGAGGCTGGGGCAGGAAGATCACTTGAGGCCAGGAGTTTGAGACCAACCTGGGCAACTCAGCGAGACCCAGTCTCTACAAAAAAATTTTTTTTAATTAGCTGGGCATGGTGGGGCACACCTATAATTTCAGCTACTCAGGAGGCTGAGGCAGAAGGATCACTTGAGCCCAGAAGTCCAAGGCTGTAGTGAGCTATGACTGCATCACTGCACTCCACCCTGGGCAACAGAGTAAGACCCTATTTCTA
>NW_012141302.1:2068474-2071061 GCF_000956105.1 Propithecus coquereli | reverse complement strand
CACAGAAAAGGCCTAGAAATCCTAACCCAGCAGCCATAAACATTTCTAATGTCAGATTATGGTTTTAAAATGCCATTTCTCAAATTAAAGGAATAGTTCCTTAGAGAAATAGCTGATTCAAGGTCTGGGGCAGGAAATGTACAAAATGAGCTGAAGTATCTTGTCATACTGTGACAAGACAGTGAGGAAACTACTAAAGGCAACTAAAGAGCTATATCAATAAGACTCAGGAGCCAAACTATAAAATTGCTTCACTAGTCAAACACAGAACAATTTTAGTATCAGTGGATTGAAACTCAAATATATTTAAGTCCATGAGTTCATAATAATACTGGGAAGAAACCTCTAATGGTTACTAATGAAGGATGTTTATTAATCAACTCACTATTCTGATAACCAGTAGACATAAGGTTAAAGATCCAAACTTTTTCCTTTATGATTTGATCCACTTCTGACAAATTTAGGAGAGGAAACTTTTCTAAATAGTATTCCAGTTAATAAATGAAGAAGGAATAGTAAAGTTAAAGTATCATCATTTTTGCATCCTCCTAAATGAACTAATGACTCCATGAATTCTTTATCAACAGCTGCTAACATCACAAAAAAGAGTCCAGCAAAAACAGAAACAAAACAAAAATCTGAATCTGAAAAAGCATCTAGATCCAGCTACTAAATCATACAGAAAGAATAGGTAAAGGAGTATGTTGAATGACTACAGGAATAAAGTCAGCAAAATCATGACTGTTTTTTTCAACAAATAAATTTCAAGGAAAAAAAGGGTAGAAAAAGTATTATAGATTAAAGAGGAATAAGATACATATCAATCAATAACAATGTGCAGGCCTTGTTTGGATCCTGATTTAAACAAACTGAAAAACAAAACAGAAAAAAAGAGATAAATTTCTGATAAAACTGTAAAACTGAATACTGACTAGATATTATTAAAGAATTATTATTAAATTATGGGAAAATTGTATAGTTATCTTTTTTTAAAGAGTCTTTAATTCTTAAAGAAAGAGGGAAGGAATAAATGAAGTAAGAATGACAGAATGTTGATAATTGTTAAAGCCGTGTGTTGGTTATAAAAGAATTCATTATTGTATTTTTCTCTCTGCTTTTATATATGCTTGAAAACTTCCATAATAAAAATTGAAAAGATTTTAAAAAATTCACATGACTTTATGCTAGTTAATATCCACGGATGTTAAATGCAGAAAAAGGATCTTCCAAACAGTCAGATAGATAATTTGCTCTTAGCAGGCATTTTTCTCCATATAATACTGATATTCTGATTTGAAATTCAGTATTAAGTGAGTATAGATATTCTAAGCCATTACTCTCAGGGCCAGATTCTCCCACGATAAAGTGCCCATCCAGATTTTAGACTGAGAGATGCTAGTATCTGTGAAAGATGCAAAACTTCGGAAATTCCACTAAAATGTTACATTCATTAGCACCTAGGTCACATTGTCTGCCTGCCATCTTTTAAAAAGACTTTACTATATATAACATGGCAGGCACCAAAGTATATCTACCACCAAAGTGATATACTAGATGTTGGTTCTAAAAAAATGAAAGTCACCTAACAAAAAGCAGAAGAAGGAATTTAAATTATAAAAGATGCAAATAGTGGAGACTCTTGAGACATGCCAAAAAAAAAATTCAGAATGTAGGAAAAAGAACCTAAACTGGGAAAAATTTCTCAAAGTAAAAAATGTTGATAATTCATAAAAGTATTACTTAACCACTCATTCCTACTATTATACCAAAAGCATACTATAGCACCTTTTATTTAACAAGGCCTAACATAGTAGGTATTTATTAAAAGAAATACAAACAAAACCATTACTCTGATACAGTAAGTCTAGATAACATTGTAACAGTTACTTTATCATCTTAGAGAATATTTATAAAAATATTCTCTAAGTTTTAGTATGGAAGCCAATGGAAAAATAAGATTCACTTTATTGCTTAAATATACCTATTCTTTATAGCACTAGTAGAATTTTAGAATTAAAAGGGTTTTGTATTCATTTCCTTCATCCTGAACACAGTAAAAATAAAGCAGAAAAATAGGGTGGATTCTAAACTAGAATCAAAGGTACAATTTAATAGCATGTTACCAGTTATATAAAAATTTTGATCAAAATTTTTCAATCAAAACACTATTCCAGATATTTTTCAACTACTTAGATTTAATAATAATAGTTCATAATTCAGTCTACTATTAGATATTAGAATTTGAAAAATAAACAATAGTTAGCCTTTAGGTTTATATAAAATGTACCAATTATCTTACCAGCATAGTGCTCTGACAGTAGACATGAGTGTGGATTTTTCTATGATTTGCAAGAGGAAATGTAAAATATATCTTATCAGATTCCTAAAAAAAGAAAAAACACTCAATATAGCTATAATAAAAGTAGATAATTTCATCATTCAAAAATCCACATAAAACAAATGAGTAATTATCCTAATTCTATCATTCTTGACGTTGTTGAGAACCAATACTCTATGAGTGGGAGGAAGAAGACACAGAGGTTAAGATAGAGATTAGGTATAAACTTTGTAGTCCTGAATTTGTTTT
>NW_012141302.1:2065802-2066779 GCF_000956105.1 Propithecus coquereli | reverse complement strand
AAAATGTGTTATTACCACCAACCTGTTAAGTCAGAAATTATAGCTGGTTTTTCCTCAAAATGTTTTGCAGGATGTCTTATAAAGTGGTGATTCAAAACTGACAATTTCTTCTTGGAATTTTGAGTTATCTAGAAAGAACATTGATACATTCTGTATCATTTTATATCTACTGTAATACTTCAGTGAAATATTGTTTCAAGTAATAATGATATGAGTCAACATTTCTTTACTCAGCCCAGCACTGTTCTGAACACTGAACATGTTATTAACTTATTTAATAATCACAAGAACTCTAAGAGATAATAACCTTTTTATCTGCATTTTAAATATGAAGAAACTAAAGCACAGAGAAACTAAGGAACTTGCCCAAAGTCACACAGCTATTTTGAGTCTGGGCTGGGATCCAAACCCAGGCATTCTGGCTCTACAATCCATGCTTTAATTATTATGCAACAGTGCCTCTCAAGTAATAGTTAAGAGTAAAACATTATAAAGAGGTATAGCATCAGAACAGAACTTAAAGAGATTCTCTGGTCTAGTGATTCCAACACATTAGTTTCCATACTCAAGCCAGTGCCAATCCCACAACAAAAAATACACTGGTCACTAGAGAAAATGTAAATTGCCAGCTGTTCTTCCCTGGAACTACTCTCTTCTATTGTCCTTCTGCTTTTTTTTTAATAGCCTAGCACAAAAAGTTGGCAACTTTTTATCAGTCCCTCCCTTTATAAAAAAAGGGGGGTACTAGCATAAAAAATCCATTTGGAATCTACCACTATTCAACTTGCTAGGGGAGGAAGAAGACACAGAGGTTAAGATAGAGATTAGGTATAAACTTTGTAGTCCTGAATTTGTTCTGGAAGTATCAGTACGAATGCCTGTTTTTTTTAAATTGTGTTTTTTGGCCTTTTAGTTAAGATAAAATACATTTCTTAGCTATGGCCACAGAAAAGGCCTAGAAATCCTAACCCAGCAGC
>NW_012141302.1:2052457-2053602 GCF_000956105.1 Propithecus coquereli | reverse complement strand
AAGAAAGGCAATAAATCCATAATTTCTGTAACAAAAGCAAAATTACTTTATTGATACAATTTTTAGTTTAAAAATACATACCTGTTTAGTATCAGCATCAATAAGATCAAAGAATGCTCGAACCGTAGTCAACTGCAATTGTTTACACCTAAAAAACAAAGTGTTACAAATGGAAACTTTTTAAAAACATGCTTTTGATCCAAACATGTACAATTCTACTGTTTAATGGAATACCTGAATTTCTTTCAATGCTGTAAACTCAAAAAGTATTTAACAAATCATTCTTATTAAACATATATCTTAAAGCTGAAACCTATAAAAATAAATCAAATTAAATCTTCCTGGATGTTTTGACAGAACTGTCAGGGTCCTTCTGTCTTCTCTAAATCTCCTCACCTACCCTAGCTACAGACATACATCTATCCCATCTTGATATGCCTGAACTGTTGTGGTTCTTGCAGACACTACTTCTTATACCGTCAGAGAAAGGTCAAAAGAAATCTTTAAGCCAAAACAAATAAATACTAGGGTCTGCCTATTTCTTGACCCATACTCTTATTTTTAAATTTATATTAAGGATAAATCTAATTCCTACTTGGTTTCCATGTGCTGCTCCCTAGAATAGGCACTACTGCATTAAGTAGTATGGTCACTGGCCAGGAGCTCAGATAGTCCTACTACAGGTGCATCTGATTTTGCCCAACTAGGACAAACTCTAAACTCATTTGAGACTGATGCTACTGGTTCTTCAGGAGATAATTTTATAAGTTGTCAAAGGAACCTTGGTCAAACCAAGACAAGAACAAAGGTTAGAGTTCTAAGCTCTTAAGTTAATCTTTCTCCCATAGTGTTATTTATTTATTTATGAATAAAGTTCTAAGAAAGCTAACAAACCAATCACTGCACTGATGTGAAAAAAAGACCACCACAAATCACTAAACTGTTAGACATGTATTAACTTACCACACAATGGAGAGGTGATCTGTTGAAACCCAGGTCTTAGGCACTGCTGAACTCTAAAAGAAAAAAAAAATTCAAACTTAAGAAAAGCACATTTGTTATTCTCCAAAAGGTTTAAAATTCTTATACGCTAACATTCAGCAACACATTAGTTTCACTCTATTATGATATGTAAACATTTTAAA
>NW_012141302.1:2049137-2050802 GCF_000956105.1 Propithecus coquereli | reverse complement strand
ATACCATCAATAATGAAGTTTGATAGATTTACTAATTTAGTTCCAAAGCTAATCTGGCTATATCCCAATTCCTCCAGTTATAAAAAAATGGTGAGTAATAGCAAATAGCTTAATAATTTTTGTTCTATGTATGGCAAGTATTCAGTAAATATCTATTTAATGAATGAACAGCAATCTAAGGTGGGACAACAGTAGATGAGATGAACAAAGTAGTATCTATGAAGAGGACCAACTATGACACAGTGACTTTCTAGAACTATCTCCTAAAAAGCAAAAGGAATGGGCAGACCACATTCTATGGCTTTTCTCTTTAGAAAATAAGTTGTATTTGGAGATGATGTATATACTGACTTAAGAAGATCTTAACTGAAGACTTCAAGGTTAAATATACAAAAAAGAAGTCCTAAAAGGAAATTTGAACTCACTCTACATAGGTTATGTATCCCAGTTTAAAGACTAAATACTTGATATCCTAACAGAGAAGAATAAATAGCAAATTAATTATCTAGGGTTCTATTTATACTTCTACTATCAAAGCTAATCATTTTATTTTAAAATTGGTAAACATTCATCCAAGTTTAGCATTCAAGAGTATGTGGTATGTTTGATATTCTACTGCTATCGTATATAGTATAACAATCAGATGTAATTCGATTCCCTTGGACTTCAGTCCACACTTTCTGACAGTTACAACTCTATTTGATGGATAGGCTCTTATTTTGGACAAGAAACAATTATTCCTCATAAATAAGAGTCATTTTCACCACGTTTCTAAGATCCTTTCTATCTTACAAAAGCATCCATGACTCTGCCCTCCCAACACATTCACATTCATTCATTCATAGTATGTTTCACTCTCTCTTTCTCCCTCTCTCTCACACACACACAGGCACACACAGCAGCCCTACACCACCAGCTCAGCAGTCACTACCGATATTATTTCTCCTTTCATGTTCCACTGTGTCTATTACGTTATTATTTCAGTATAATCTTAAAAAAGATTACCACAACAGATAAGGCACTGGTATGATGGCTTAGTTTTGGTAGAAAAGTCAGTCCTGAACGAACTTGGTAGTCCCGGAATCCTCCAGCTACAGAAAGTGTGGTTAAATTTATGTGTCGAGCATTTAGAATCCAATAGTTGTTTACAGTCATATAGAAATCTGGTAGGGAATAAAAAAGAGATGTTAAAAAGGAGTACTCACTCCCTGCAACAATAAGATATCTGTACAGTAATACTAACATTTTAACTAAATTTTTGCTTAAGCCATCTGCTCTACAAACTATGTATTATTCATATTTCCCTATTTTGAGTAAAATCAGTATCTTTACACATTCCTGTTTCCCCGTTAAAGTACAAATATTAAGAGCTACCATAGGCATCTATAAAGAAAAAAGATATCCAAATTTTACTAGCTTTGACAAGTTCACATGCAAACATATCTCTACATTCCACAAGTATGATGCTTGCTCATGAGCCACACAGTACAGCAAGGAGAGAAAACTCTAAAGGTCTTCTAAAGAGAAGAATTTACTATGCCAAAGCATTGTAGACATTTGTGGTATTGGTTTCACAGTGTATTGTGTATGTTTGAACCCGTCAAATTGTATACATTAAATATGTGAAGTTTTTTGTGTATCAATTATCCTCAAAAAGTGGTTTTT
>NW_012141302.1:2046320-2047552 GCF_000956105.1 Propithecus coquereli | reverse complement strand
AAATGTTTTTAAGTCATTCTAATTTAACCTACATGGCTCATCTATATATACCATACAAAATGCAATAACATAAAGAGTTCTCAATTGTGGTGACAAGTACTAGGATTTTTAGCCTTTGATTTTTTTCTAAACCTATGGTCATTTATGATTATTAGAAGTAGTACAACAGATTTAAACAACTTCAATAGTAGAATCAGATATTTTCGCTATTAAAAGATTTCTATAGGCAAAGTTTTAAATGTAGTAACAGAAAAACTAAATCTCCTAATAAGTACTGTTGTACCACATACTTCTAGCAAATAAATTCTTCCTTGGCAACGTTGTTATGTTAAGATGGGCACTTTAGAAAACTACTTTGGTTAGGAGTCACTGGGGGATATTTCTCACTTAACTACAAACAAAATTTTCATCAAAATTAAGTTGATACAAATTTGGATAAAAAGTTGTATAAATTTACTGACCAGGAAGAATAATTCTTTCTAAATATTTTCTTCTATTCATATAATATGCCTATTAGCAGTGAAGATAATCTTCGACTTTAACAAAAGTTGAGACTGTAGGCAGTGAATTCTTATTCTGTAACATCACTATTCAAATGACATAAACTCCTACTGTTCATTCAAAATTCTCTGAAATATTATAGTATTATCCGTAGTTTTATTTCCTATGCTATAGTAATACAGGTCAATTAAGAGGCATGCTAAGAGCACAGGCCCAGGAACAAGTTCGTCAGGTCAAATATTGGCTCTACTACTTTCTTGCCCTATGACTTTTGTCAAGAACTTTATCTTGGCCTCTTTTTCTATCATAAACAAGATGATAATAATGGTATCAACTTCACAGGACTACAGTGAAGATTAAGGGTGGTAATATATCAACCAAAATCCTTAATATATACCCAAAATATAGCAAAACCTCAATAAATATTAGCAATTCTACCTCACTAAGTGTTAGCATACATATTTACTTAAAAACAAGACTGATATTTTACTTAAATAAAAGTTTATTTGGGATAGAGTAGTGGAACAGTTAACAAAAGTACAGGAAGTTTAGACACATCTTAAGAGACAGGGAATCATCCTCAAGAATACTAAACTGAAGGTCTAGTGTCTAGGGATTATAAGATACATGTCAACCATGTGTTGCTATGGACAAGATGCTATGAACAGAGAAAACAATAGTTTCGATTATGAGCCTAAGTTGAAAGATACAAAGTGCTGATTTGCAGTTGA
>NW_012141302.1:2042810-2044775 GCF_000956105.1 Propithecus coquereli | reverse complement strand
GTCACAATTTGTTGGTGAAGGAATTAAGCGCATCCTGTGTGAGGACTCATTCTGTGTGACTCTCCTGTGAGAGGACTTTTGGAAGCTTGCACCTAGTTTCCTCCAGATTTTACCCCATGTACCTTTTCCCTTTGCTGATTTTGCTTTCTATCCTTTCATTGTAATAAATCATAACCATGAATACAACTACACGCTGAATTATGTGAATCCTCCTGGTGAATCATTGAACCTGGGGATAGTCTAGGGGATCCCTGACACAGATCTGATCCTAGCAAAAGCCAACCTCTACAATTGTGCTCTGAAACCTACCCGCTTTGGTCTTCTCAAGTACATCACTCCAGAAACTCTTCCCATTTTCTTCTTATATCATTGTTATTCCCGCTACACTATTTTCACTAGTATATAAAGGTACTGTTATTCTCCATTAAAAAATAGAAACAATTCTCCTTTAACTCTCATTTCCCCTTATGACTGCACTTTCTCTACATCTCTTTAACAGACAACAGCAAAACTCTTCAAAAATAGTTGTATATACAGTACTTGCTGTCTCCAATTTCTCAACTTCCATACACCCTTAAATCCATTCCAGTCAGGTTTCCACTTTAACACTCCACCAAAACTGCTCTTGCCAAGTCACAGGGAATTTAATGATCAATTCTTAATCCTCATCTTATTTAACCTATTAATAGCATTTGACATAGTTGATTACTTCCTTCTTTGAAATATTTTACTTGGTTTCCTTGACAATGAACTCTCCTGGTTCTCCTCTTACCTCCAGGGCTGCACCTTTTTAGTCTCTGTTGCTGGTTCCTTCTCATCTCTCTTCATATCTCAAAATGGGAGTGACTCAGGCCTCAGTCTTTAGATCTCTTTTATAACTATGTTGACACCACTGGTGATCTCATCCAGTCTCGTGTTTTTAAATACATCTATACACTGCCAACCTCCAAGTAATTATCTCTAGACTTGACCTCTCCTCTCAAACTCTAGTCTTGAATTCCACCTGCACAACAGCTATATGTGGAACATCTAACATGCATCTCAAATTGAACTTGTCTAAAACTAAACTCTTAATCTCCTACAAATCTATTCCTCCTACATTCTCCCCTCCCCCACTAATGGCAATCTTTCCAGTTGTTTAATCAAAAAACTTGTGGTCATTCTTTTTTTTTTTTAATTTATTTCAGCATATTACAGGGGTACAGATGTTTAGGTTAATTACATTGCCTTTGCCCCACCTGAGTCAGAGCTTCAAGCATGTCCATCTCCCAGACGGTGCACACCGCACCCATCTTAAGAGACAGGGAATCATCCTCAAGAATACTAAACTGAAGGTCTAGTGTCTAGGGATTATAAGATACATGTCAACCATGTGTTGCTATGGACAAGATGCTATGAACAGAGAAAACAATAGTTTCGATTATGAGCCTAAGTTGAAAGATACAAAGTGCTGATTTGCAGTTGAGATGTTTCACACATGGATAAATCTATAGCACACTCTAAGGGGAACAGCTGCAGGGATTTATTTATTTAATTTATTTAATCTTGAACAACAATGGGGAGGTCAGTTAGTGTTTATGTAACAGTACTCACCTGTAATGAAACGATCTAATGGCATCACAGGAGCAACATGAGGTGTGGCTTGTGTAATAAGAAGATTTATCAGATCTTGTTTAAAATTTTTCAGTGTAAGCAATGCTCTTGCAACAAGGCCACCCATAGAATGACCAATTATTGTCACACTTTTCGGAGCAAATTCTTGACCCTATTAAAATAAATCACCATGGCATAATTAAAGGTTGGCATCATAATAAAAATAGTAAATATTCCTTTCTGCATGTGAGTAATTTTACAGAAAAAAGAAATTTATATAACCTCCCATCAGAAGATATAGAAATACATTCTTATACAGTTTAAATAAGTATATTAGTGTATACATAATATTTTGTGTTCTGCTAAACATTT
>NW_012141302.1:2039127-2040385 GCF_000956105.1 Propithecus coquereli | reverse complement strand
CCCAGACGGTGCACACCGCACCCATTAGGTGTGAATATACCTATCCCCTACTTCCCTCTCCCATCTGCCCGACACCGGATGAATGTTATTACTATATGTGCACTTAAGTGTTGATCAGTTAATACCAGTTTGATGGTGAGTACACGTGGTGCTTGTTTTTGCATTCTTGTGATACTTCACTTAGTACAATGGGCTCTAGCTGTATCCAGGATAATACAAGAGGTGCTAGATCACCATTGTTTTCTGTGGTTGAGTAGAACTCCACGGTATAACATATACTTGTGGTCATTCTTAACTCTTCTTTTCCTCTCACATGGCTCCTCCGTATCTGATCTGCCAGCAAATCTTGTTGCCTCAACCTTTAAGATTTACATTGATCTCAGCATTTCTCTTCACTTCAGCTGCGACCAACTTGATTTAAACCATCATTATGTCTTGCCTGAATTACTGCAATAGCCTCCTAACTGGTCTCTCTGCATCCACCTTTACGTTCCTTCAATTTACCCTTAAAAGCAGCCAGAATGATACTGTTAAAACTTAAATAAGAACATGTCACTCTCTACTCAAAAACATTTATAGTGATTTTCTAAATCATTTCAAATAAAAGGCAAAATTCTTAAAATTGCCCATAAGGCTCTACAATCTGTCTGCCATTCCCTAATTTCTCCTTCTACCACTACCAACTCACTCTATCTGCTCCAGCCATATCAGTTTCCTTGTTTCTCCTCCAATACAGCATGTATGTGCCTGCCCCATATATTTGTTTCCTCTGTCTGGAGTGTTCTCTTCCTATATAGACAAATGGGTCACTCTGTCATGTACTTGGTATGTATTAAATTGTCTACTTCTCAAAAGAGGTCTTCCCTGGGCACCCTTATTTATCATTGTAATCCTCCGCCCTTGACTGCCTAGCTCCCTGTTCTATTTTTCTTCCTGGCGTTTATAACCATATAAGAGTGTATGTATTTTTCTTATTTATCATGTTTATTATCTGCCTCTCCCCACGAGAACAGAAGCTCCACGAGGGCCTGGATTTCTGTTTTACTCACTGCTGTATTTACTTAAAGACTCATGTGATGAATGAGGTTTTCTCCACCCAGAATTTCCTCTCTCTTTCCCACACCCAAATCCTAACCATTCAGTAAGATTTAGTTGTCCTCTAACTCCTATTGTACTTGTTTGTAATAGGAATCTTACTTTCTAAAAGCCTCAACTTTTAAAATGTTTATTATTTTTATTATAAATATAGTATGTAGTG
>NW_012141302.1:2035338-2037266 GCF_000956105.1 Propithecus coquereli | reverse complement strand
TGGAGTGTTTAATCCATCTATAATTAATATAATTATTGATATAGCTGGGTTTAACTCCATCATCTTACCATTTGCTTTCTATTTGTCCCACCTGTTTTTCGTTCTTTCCTCTTTTCAAATTGAGCTTTTAAAAACTGTCGTAAGAACATTTAACATGAGATCTACCCTCCCATCAGATTTTTAAGTGTATAATACAGTATTGTTAAGTACAGGCACAATATTGTATAGCATATCTCTAGAACTTATTCATCGTGCATAACTGAAACTTTACACCCATTGATTAGCAAGTCCCTATTTCCCCAACCCCTGGCAACCACCATTATACTCTCTGCTTCTGTGAGTTTTTGACTGTTTTAGATACCTCATATAAGTGGAATCATGTAGCATTTTTCTCTAGCATAATGTCCTCAAGCTTCATCCATGTTGTCACACATTTCAGCAGTTCTTTCTTCTTAAAGGGTCAATAACATTCCATTACATGTGTGTATAACATTTTCTTTATCCATTCATCCATCAATGGACATTCAAGATGCTTCTGCATCTTGGCTATTGCAGATAGTGCTGTAATGAATATAGAGATGCTAATATCTCTTTAAGATCCTCATTTCAATTCTTCTGGATAAATACCCAGAAGTGAGATTGCTAGATCATATGGTAGTTCTTTTTTTTGAATTTTTGAAAAATCTCCATGCTCTTTTCCATAGTAGCTGCACCATTTTGCATTCCAACAGTATACCAGGGTGCCAATTTCTCCATATCCTTACCAATACTTGTCTTTTGTCTTGTTCTTATATACATAATAGCCAACCTAACAGGCGTGAGGTGATATCTCATTGTAGTTTTGATTTGCATTTCCGTGATTAGTGATGTTGAGCATTTTCCTGTTGGCCATTTATATGTCTTCTTTGGAGAAATGTCTAGGCAAGTCTTTAGCCCATTTTTAAATCAGGTTATTAGTTTTTTTTGCTATTGAGTTGTCTGAGTTCCTTATCTATTTTTGATATTAACCTCTTATCAGATACGGTTTACAAACATTTTCACCCATTCCATAGATTGCATTTTTACTCTGTTCATTGTTTTCTTCACTACACACAAGTTTTTGGTTTGATATAGTCCCACTCATCTAATTTTGCTTTTGTTGCCTGTGCTTCTAGTATCATCATTGCCAAGACCAATGTCCTGAAGCTTTTCCCCTGTTTTCTTCTAGGAGACTTAGTTTTACAGTATCAGGTTTTATGTTTAAGCCTTTAATCCTTTTCAGTTGATTTGTGTATGAGATAAGGGTCCAATTTCATTCTTTTGCATGTAGGTATCCGGTTTTCCCAACACAACTGCTGAAGAGACCATCCTTTCTCCACTCTTGACAGCCTTTCAAGTATCAGTTGACCAAGTATGTGTGCATTTATTTATGGATTCTTTAATCTGTTCCACTGGTCTATGGCTATCTTTTTGCCAGTACCATACTACTTTAATTACTGTAGCTTTACAATATATTTTTAAATCAGGAAATGTTTTGTTGTTCTTTTGTTGTTCCAGCTTTGTTGTTCTTTCTCAAGATTGTTTTGGCTATTTGGGGTCCTTTGTGGTTCCATATGAATTTTGGAAATTTTTTTTCTATTTCTGTAAAAAAATGCCATCGGGATTTTCATAGGGATTACATTGAATCTGTAAGTTACTTTGGTTATTATGGACAATTTAACAATAGAGTCTTCCAATTTATGCACATGGAGTGTCTTTCCATTTGTTTCTAATTTCTTTCATCAATGTTTTCAATATAGAAGTCTTTCACCTTTTAGTTTATTCTGAAGTATTTAATTCTTTTTGATGCTACTGTAAATGGGAATGTTTTTCTAATTTCGTTTTCAGATATTTCATTGTTGATGTACAGAAATGATTTTTGTTATGGTGATTTTGTATCCTGCAATTCA
>NW_012141302.1:2015472-2033893 GCF_000956105.1 Propithecus coquereli | reverse complement strand
GATTACTATGCTGTTCCCCTGATAGTAATTTTCTATTTTCCTATTTCCTTCTACTGGTGACAAAACTACCAGAGGTGTTTTTTTTTTTTTTTCACTCTGACAATATGTTTATTTTGCCCTCATTTTTAAAGGACACTTTTGCTGGATATACAATTTTAGGTTGAGAATCCCCCTCCTCCCAACCCAAGACCTTTAAGATGTTATTCTATAGTTTTCGGTTTCCATTATTTCTAATGAGAAATCAGTGGTAATTTTACTATTTTTTCTGTAAGTAAATGGTTTTTCTCTATTTTTAGGATTTACTCTTTACTTTGGTTTTCAGCAATTTGACTACGATTATTTTTGTGTTTCTCCTGCTTCACTTTCATTGACCTTCTTGGATCTGTGGGTTGAAATTTTCTAATCAAAATTGGAAAATTTGGGGCCATTAATTCTTTAAATATGTTTTGCTCCCTTATTTCTCTTTCCTTTCTTCTGAGATTCCAATTATACATGTATTAGACTGTCCCACAGGTTACTGAAGTACTGTTATTTTCATTCTATCATCTATGTTTCAGTTTGGATAGTGTTTATCGTCTTGTCTTCAAACCCAGTGATCTCTTTTTCTGTAGTGTTCAATCTGGTTTAAGCCCATCTAATGAATTTTTGATTTCTGATATGTATTATTTCAGCTCTAGATTTTCCTTTTTGTTTTGTTTATAGTTTCATGTCTCTGTTGAGATGCCCCATTTGTTCCTTTGTTATGGGCATCTTTTACTTTAAATCCTTAACTTCGTTTGATATTTTTGAGGCTTATATTTAAGCATTGTTAAGACGGAAACTAAAGTACCTCTTACTTTGAGGATACAGCATCCTATTCCTAAATTGTGTCCTTTCTGACGTCTCAATTGAAATGCCTACTGGGGTCAGATAGGTCCTTCTACTCTACCTAGTCATAACATCTGTTTCCCAGCACCACATGGCCTCTGAAATCTCAATTCAGCTTACAATTCCCCACCAGCTGTTTTCTCTAGGATTTGTATAGCAGCATGCCAAGGGAGGAATTGGTTCACCCCAGTAGGTAGCTGTATTTTATCTCTGACATTGTTCAGAATTACTGGCACAGAATGATTTTTAGTCTGTTTTACTGCTCTTTTAAATTTCTCTAAAACATATATTTTCTCTTATTTCTTACACCTGAGGTGAACATATCCCACCACTTCCTCCTTGGTATGCCACTGTCTTATAGCTTCTTGCCCTCTGTATATACAGCATTGCATCCAAAGATTAAAAAATGAAAATTTTTAGAGCTCCTTCTCTGCCTCATTTTCTTCTTTCTCATATCCTGTCCCACCTAGCCCACTTCAGTAACCCCAAATTCAAATTCTCTGCCTTCTTCAGATGAGTGACATTGATGCGCTCTGCTTGATCTCTATCTACTTGCCTCATGGTCTAGAAAATGCTTCCAGGTAGAAATCCAGGGCAGTCATGGAGCTTACTTCTCCCAGGGATCATGGTCCTTTGCTGCTTGGTTGTCCAACATCTCAGAACATGTGCTTCAGATATCTTGACCAGTTTTACAGTTGTTTACATATGCAGGTGGCCTACTCTAGTGCTAGTTACTTACTCATGTCTAAAAGCAAAAATCTGCACAATAGTTTTTAGTAAATGAACTGCACTCCTAATTTATATATATAGTTAAAAAAAATTTCCCCTGAATTCACCACAAGAAAGGTTTCTTGAAAATTCAACTTAAACTTCAAAACCACCACTGAGTTCAAGACAACAGACTCTAACAAAAAAAAAAAAAAAAAAGAACTTTGTGCCATCTTTGCTTCAACTTCCATATAAACAAATATATTATTTAAAATATATTAGGCTGGGCACAGTGGCTCACGTATGTAATCCTAGCACTCTAGGAGGCCAAGGCAGGTGGATCGTTTGAGCTCAGGAGTTCAAGACCAGCCTGAGCAAGAGCGAGACCCCATCCCTTCTAAAAAATAGAAAAATTAGCTGGGCATGGTGGCACATGCCTGTAGTCCCAGCTACTCAGGAGGCTGAGGCAGAAGGATCGCTTAAGCCCAGGAGTTTGAGGTTGCTGTAAGCTAGGCTGATGCCACGGCACTCTAGCCCGGGCAACAGAGTGAGACTTTGTCTCAAAAAAAAAAAAAAAACAAAACATATATATTGAAGAAAAGATGCTTATAGGTTGTACCACAATTAATTTGCATGCTTATCTCTTACCTTGTAGAGTTTGAGAATTGTCTTAATGCATTCATGTACAAACTTGGTCTGCTTCTGAAGACTTCCACCATATAGTGCCACTAGTTCCTCATTGAAGTTCACACTAAAGAAGTCAAAGTGGTACTTGAAGTCAATGTCTTCTGCTTTTCTAAGAGCAATAGAGCCAATAGAACGAACTACAGAGGAAAAGAGTGAAGTACAAATTAAACAAAATTTTTAGAAGTTTCATCCAGTCTTTCTTCAAAGTTTCTTAAAAAATAACTTGATCCCACATCATGAATATAAACCACCTATTTCAGGATGAAATCCACTAACAGTACCAATTTAGAAGAACAAACCAACCTAGCAACTGTATGCCTTAAACGTAGTAAGTGTGCCATAAATATTTTTAAAATTAAATAAATAAAAAGTGAACAGGTCCCTTATTCTCTACCTGCTTTCCTTTCAGTAGGGGTGACACTAGCTAAAAGAGAAGGGAAGGATTCTTTGAAGAATGAGAAATAGAAATTTTGTGACATTTATTGAGGATTTTAAGAATGAGAAGGTTCCTATAAGAAATGTCTGCTCATCACTTGGTGTTTTTTTTTTGTTTGTTTTTTTGGTTTTTTTTTTGAGACAGAGTGTCTCAAAATACACTAAAATACTAAATTTTAAAATACATTTTAAATTTAAATTTTAAAATACTAAATTTTAAAAGAGTGTAAAATACACTCTTTTGCCCGGGCTAGAGTGAGTGCTATGGCATCAGGCTAGCTCACAGCAACCTCACACTCCTGGGCTCAGGCGATCCTTCTGCCCCCCTCAGCCTCCTGAGTAGCTGGGACTACAGGCATGTGCCACCATGCCCGGCTAATTTTTTCTATATATTTTTAGTTGTCCGATTAATTTCTTTCTATTTTTAGTAGAGACGGGGTCTCACTCTTGCTCAGGCTGGTTTCGAAACAATCTGCCCGCCTTGGCCTCCCAGAGAACTAGGATTACAGGCGTGAGCCACCGCGCCCGGCCCATCACTTGGTTTAAATACTGATGCTTAATTTGTCTCTTTCTCTTACACATGACATCCAATACATCAGCAAGTTCTGCCTTGCTCTACCTTCCCAATATATCCCCAGTCAAAGCTTCTCATCATTTCTACCACTACCTTCTTTATCCAAACACCATCATCTCTTGCCTGAATTACTCTACAGTTTCCTAAGTGGTCTCCCCGTTTCCACTTTTTTTCTCATTATTGTTTTGCAAACCCTTTAACAAAATTTATTATGAATTAATTACATTAAGTGGCATAAAAATTGAGGCGTATAGTTTAGCAAACAAAATACCTCTGTTTGCCATTCCATTTTCTAAAAACGTATACTATACACACACTATAATTCACATATTGTATAACTCACTTTGTAAAGTGTACAATTCAATGGTTTTTAGTATATTCACCATATCTGGTATATATTGTACAACCATCTCCGAAAAATGTTGGACATTTTTTTAATCACCTCAAAAACAAAATCCTGTGTCCATCAGCAGTCACTCCCCATGTCCCCACTCCTCCCAACCCGTGGCAAGCACTAATCTACTTTGTCTCTATGGATTTCCCTTTTCTAGACAACTCATACATAAATAGGATCATATAACATGTGTGTTCTTTTGTGACTGGCTTCTATCACTCTTCATAATGTTTTCAAAGTTCATCCACATTGTAGCATGTATCAGTAAGTCATTCCTCTTCATTACTGAACAATGTTCCATTGTATGGATGTCATATTTTATTCATCCATTTATCAGTTGATGAACATTTAGATTGTTTCTACTTTTGGTTATTATGAATAGTGCTGCTATGAACATTTATATACCAGTTTTTATGTGGGCGTATGTTTATTTTTCTTGGGTAGATACCTAGGAGTGAAATTGTTGGGCCACATCGTAGCTCTATATTTAATGTTCTGAAGAACTGCCAAACTGTTTTCCAAAGTGGCTGTGCCATTTTATATTCCCACCAGCAATGTATGACATTTCCAATTTCTCCACATGTTCACCAATACTTGTTATCTGTCTTTTTTATTGTAGCTATCCTAATAGGTATGAAGTGATATCTAATTTTTTTCCTGAAATCACTTTTTTTAATTTCAAAGTATTAAGGGGGTACAAAAATATATTTGGTTACATGGATCGCTTCTGTAATGCTTGAGTCATGGGTATAAATGTGCTCATCACCCAAATTGTGTTCATTGTACCCATTAGGTAGGTTTTTGCCCCTTCCCTCCTCCTGGTATCTAATTTTGATTTGTATTTCTCTGATGACTATTGATGTTTGGTACCTTTCCTGCTTCCACTCTTGCCCTTTTATAACATATTTTTTTCCACAGCAAAGGCAGAGCGATCATTTTTTAAAAGTAAATCACACTTAACCAGACTGGTTAACATTTTTAAATCTGACAATTCCAATGTTGTCAAGGATGTGGAGCAAAGGCAAGTATAATGTATCGCTTGTGGGAATATAAATTAGCACAATCAGTAAAGATAAAAGGATACATATAACCTGTGACATGGAATTACACTCTGAGATATATATTTCATAAAAACATGGGCTTATGTGCTCCAAGATACATAGAGAAGAAGATTCACTATTTGTAATTGTCAATACATGTAAACAACTCAAATGTCCAAAGACAGAATAGACAGACTATGGTACAGTCATACAACAGAATAATACGGAGTAAGGAAAATGAATGAACCATAGCTCCCATAACAACCTGGATGAATTTTAAAGACAATGCTGAGTGGAAGAAGCCACACACAAAATAAAACATATTGAATGACTATTTATATTACAAAGTTTAAAAACAGCCCCAAATAAACAGACTGTACAGAGATGCACACTTTTGTACTAAAACTATAAAGAAAGTTAAGGAAACTACCACCTAAAAGGATAGTGATTATGTCCAGAAATAAGGGAAGGAGTTTTAATCATGAAGGGGCACATAAAGGGGTTCCGGGATGCTGGCAATCTTCTACTTCTTGACCTGGGTTTTGGTTCCATGGGTGTTCACTTTATAATAACTTTTAAATGAATATCCATATCTACGTATTTCTCTATATGTGTGTTAAATTCAAATATAACAATTAACAAAAAATCAGATTATATCATTTCTTATCCAAAATTTTCCCATCATACCTCAATCAAAATTCATTTCAAAGTCTTTTCTACAGCTTATATAACATAAGGCTACTCTTTCATTCTCATCTCTTTTCACTTTCTCTAGTCATAGTGACCCTAAAGGCATCAAGCATGTTACTGACTCAGGGCCTTTCCCCAACAGTCACATGCAATCCCTTGCTACATTCAACCCTCTCCTCAAATGTTCTCTTCACAGTGGCCTTTCCTGACTACTTCCTGACTCTGTTTATCCTTTATCCCCTCACTCTGTTTTATTTTTCTTTCTAGCTTTTAACATTACTATTTGTTTGATGGTTGTCTTCCCAATAAGAATTTAAGTTTGATGAGGGTGGAATTTTATCTGTCTTGGTCTGCTTTGGATCCCTAATACCTGGAATATTGCCTGGCCCATGGTAGGTACCCCATAAATATTTGCTAGATGAATAAACACGTAATCATACACATTGAAACAATTCTACTTTCATGATATAACAATTCTAGTCCATTTAATAACTAAGCAGATTTCAGTTGAAAACAAAATTACTTTTAGATTACTTGGTTGTTATGCCAGAAATAACTGCTATTAATATATCACTAAGCCAACATCAAGTTGCCATCTGTACAATTTCCCTACCCTCATGTTTCTGTGTTTCCCCCAGTACTTCTAAATCTAACTTAAATAACTCCAAAAGAAACAATCCAATCTCCCTTCTTGTTCAGCATAACATAAACCTAATCAATGCTTCAGGTTCTGTTCTCTGTACCCTCCATTTCCAACATAAACACTTGCTTCCTCGGTTGATTCCTGAACACCTACACCACTTACTATCCCACTCCAATCCAACTTATTCTTTTTCTCCTTCTCACTCTTTGCAAAGTGGTCTTCAACTCTTCTTTTCTAAATACTTCTCACATGTATTCTCTCTCAGAAAAAATGTCATAAATTTGGGTCTCCCAGTAAGCCTAGCACAGTACTTAACACAAGAGTGTGCATTTCATGCACTTCATTTGATTCACTAAGTATGTATATGATCAAATTCTTGACAGCTTTCAAAATTTACTTCCAAAACTTACCTTGCTTATAACTTCCAGCATTACCAGGAAGAAAGAGAACTGGAATACCTGTCAAAGGGAGAATTTTGTGTTCTTCAGCATACGATCCTTCTCCATAAAGATATAACTCATATGCTGGATAGCGTTTTGCCAGTTTCTTTGGAAGTTCTATTTTCTACATCAAAAAAATAAAAATGCAGTTTCATTTTAATCAGTCTTATTAATACAATTCAGCCTCATTGTATGTAATTCTTAATTACGCAAATTTGAAATAGTACAATATAAAAATACTACTGATGTTAAAACCACTTAATACACAAAACAAGTTCTACTTGTAGTTTATTCATATAGAGAATTAGTCTTCAATTATGTGAATTTTGAACCATGCGGTCTTCAGGAAAGCATAAAAGGAAACTACTTGAAATTCTAACAAATACAAATTACTCAAAATAGCCACTAATAAGGCAAAAAAGCACTGGCATATTGTCAGGAAGTTACATGTTGACATAATTGGAAATGCATTTAATTTAGTATCGGTATGCGTTATAGTTATAAATTATAAAAGCTTCCATCATCCAATCAATTCTTTTTTTGCCATTTTTAACTGTTTTGTAATGTCTCTCCTTTTATGCAGGCCCAACCATATATTCCAGCTGTTACATCTTCAAAGGAAAGTAAGTTTGTTTTATAATGTAGCTTTCTGACCTCTCAACTTCATATGTTTTGACCTACAATATGCTTAACAAATTAATCTGAACCTTATAGCCATGTCTTGGTCAAGACACGTACACTCTTCTTGCCATAAACATTCCAGTGAATTAGCATCTGTTTCAGTTTTCATAGACCAGGTGCATGGTTTGTCAGTATGCCTTAGACTACTCTGCAATTCATGTTATTGTATACGAAATGAGCCAGTAGTTCACATAAATTTTTTCAACATAATATAAATTAGGTCTTAATGTCATCCCCAAAAGGTAGGCATTTCTAAAAGAGGTAGTAAAGTATAAGCTCTTCTGTTCCTTCTTTTTTTCCAAAGGGTAGAAACCATATAAAATGAAACCAATTACGTTGGATAGTACTGTTACTCATTTAAGTAGATATCAATAGATTAATGATTTAGTAGTGCTGTACATGTAGTATGTGCTTGATAAAAAATTTTAACTACTGAATGAGATTTAAAAACAGTAAATGTTGTTAATGACTACTGAAAAACTTCATTGTTCTAAAAACAACAGAATTCTGATCATTCATGCACTTTCCTGAATATTCCTTTGAGCATATTACCATAAACAATTTGTGCCAATAATACCATGGAAACATCTGTAGAGACTGTGAACTTATTGCTTAAAATACCAGC
This sequence comes from Propithecus coquereli, assembly GCF_000956105.1. Classification (NCBI taxonomy): domain Eukaryota; kingdom Metazoa; phylum Chordata; class Mammalia; order Primates; family Indriidae; genus Propithecus; species Propithecus coquereli. Next base: position 2,026,109 of record NW_012141302.1, on the reverse strand, counting down.
AACTTCAGTTATTTCCTCAAATATTCAAAATACAGAAATACTAACCTCACTATTTGCTTTATATGCATATGTGTCCTTCAACCCAAATTAGTCCCAATATTGATTATGCACAGTATACAATAAAAAATGAAAATGACACAATAGTTTATCTCTTTAGGTACAAATTAAGCAAAAAGAAAATGTAAGAGACCAAAGAAACAGTTTCTTAATTCCTCCCAATTTAGAATACCATTTGATATAATAATACATGCATATTAGATCATTAGTCTTTTTAGTACAGTCGCTAAACAAAGTTTGAACTAGTTGAAAATTAACTCAGAAGAATAGGAAACTATCAAATATTTCTAAAAATAAATATTTGATTCTCTGGAGACAGAAAAGCAAGCAAAAAAATACTTGATATATTTCATAAAATACTATTCTGAAAGCAATTTTTGCAGTGAAAAAGAACATTTTTAAAAATATGAATGTATACAGATGGAAAAAAAGTATAGAGATGGAAAAAAAGTATAGAGATGGAAAAAAAGTATAGAGATGGAAAAAAGAGGTGGCACAAAAGAAAGGGGGGGGCAAGAAAGGAAGGAGTATAGGCAAATGGCAAAACTGCCTTTCCAGACAGAGTTCAAGTTGGAAGTCAGTGGCAGGAAGACACAGGAAAGCTAATTGACCAGACTGATAGAAAAAGTGCAGGCATACAAAAAGGATTTTGATGAGACAACAGAATAGGGTCAAGGGTTTAAAAAGAAAATATTTATAAGCAACAGGACTCTAATATAAATTGATTATTTTATATAGTTTATTTTAAATGAGGAAAGCCCCATTCCATATTAAGATCAATTACTTTTTACACTTAAGTATTATCTCCACAATCCTGCCTCTGCTGTCTGTTCTTCCTCAATTCTGCCTTAAAAGAGGCCCTTCTTATTGCTAACCTAAACCCCTTTGAAAAGACAAAAATGCTAACAAACTCCCAAGTGCTAGAAAAATACTGAGTTAAGAAACTAAAATCTTTATGATATATAATTATGAATTAAAACTAAAAAAAAGTTTGATCTCTATAACTAACCAAAAAGAAAAAAAAAGATTTTGATCAAGATAAATGCAGACAGTTTTGAAGTTCTTACAAAGAGCTCTCATCCCACCTATAAGAATAGTCCTAGGAATTCCAGTTTAATTAAAAAAAAAACCCTAGAAACAACTGAATCTTTCAGACTAGTATCTCTCCCTGCTACAATCTATAGTCCATTTGTTGTCAAAAAATACCCTGCAAAAATACACACTGTATGTGTTTCCTCACTGCATGTATTGATAACAAAGTCTTGAGAGAGAGCTGTCCTTTAAAATCTGGCTCTAATTATTCTTACCTACTTTCTTTTAACTTACACATGCCATGTTTTAAAATTTGCTTTTAATATGTTGAAAAATTCAAGATTCAAAAGGATACACATTGAAAAAGATCTCTCCTACCCCTGGTCTTTTAACCATCCAGTTCCCCTACCCAAGAAGGCAACCAATGTTATTAGCTTATGTGTGCTTCCAGAAATATTTTACATATACACAAGCAAATAAGTTTATAGATTATTTTTTCCTTTTTACATAAATGGTAATACGTTATAAATACTTCTCACGCAGTGTGTCCTGGTGCCTTCTCACCTTCACATATGCCTGCAATTTTCTTGTTTCTGTACCTTATGAATTACACACCCTCCTTGGCCCAATTCACTAAGTCTTGTCTAAAGCATTTTAATATCCAAGACAAACTCAGATGCTTCCTCTTCTGTGAAGAACCTTGTACATACTCTTATAGTGAAATTATAACACTTAGTACATTATATTGTAATTATACATTACATTCCTCTTTTCCCCATTGTATTATAAAGACAAATTAAGGACACAAAGTCTGATTTATCTCTAATTCCCTCTCACCTATACCAAGTATCTAGATATATCTGGCACAGAGTAGTTATTCAATAAATGACTTGCTAAATAAACATCGCACTTAAAAAATATATGATTCATATTTTCAATGTCAATATTTCCTTTCAAAGAGCAATCATTAGGTCACACATATGAAGACAGCCATAGCAAAACAAATTACTGTTATGAGAGAAAACAACTCAGATGTTTCTTCTCAAATTCTACAATTTGCCTAAAACTGTTTGTTGTCAAATAAAAGTTTTGCCTTGGTGTCATAATAAGGCAAGAAACTTTATAGGATATAGTGTATTTTGCCTAGTAGGCTTGCAATATGTTCGTGAGATGTTCAATTAACTCTGAATAAGTGAATCTAGGAAAACCAGAGGCAGAATATGAATACAGCTAATCAAACAATTTTAAATTCAAAGCTTCATTTTTGCAAAGAGTTTCAAATTTCTGCCCTACATTTTTAAAAAAATGGAGAATAAAACTGAATGTATTTCAACTACCTTTCCATTTTCTCTGCTGGCTGGCTAAAGAACATACAAATGAGCAGTAAAAAAGAAAGGCATCAAGAAAGAGAAGGAAACCCAATGACTAAGACATCCCACATGCTGGATATCAACCTGTGAACAATTAAAGAGCTCACTATAAATATAATTAAAAGTAAGCAATAGATAATAATATCTTTAGAACATTTTTATTTAAAAAACCATTTGGTTCTTAACAGAATTACCTCATTTAACTAGAAACCTCAGTATATTTAAAATGACTTATTTCTATAGGCAGGTTTTAATTGTACTTGTAAAATAACATCACGTCACCGGAGTGCAAAATAAAAAGACTAAGAATCAAATACAAATACTGTCATAAATTAATAGTCTTTTACATAATAAAAATAAAATCTGCTAAAATTGTGGATCAAAAATTCTGCCACTGTAATTATTACTGTACTAACAAATTATTAACAGAAGTATAACCCCCCCCAAAAGCAAATTAAACCAAAATAACTAAATACAGACTACTGAACAACAAACCCCTAAATAGCTCTTTTGCATCAGCAACACTAATTTTCTGTCTTTCCAGTCAATTTTATGAGGCAGGAAATGCATCTGTGAGGTCCATATGCTTTGTTCTCAACACCAAGGAAAACAATTTCTACTACTGCAGATATTAAAATAGCTTCAATAATTTTGGGCAAACTAAAAATAACTGGGAATTCGTACTGTATTGCTACAAAATGATTTTATCTGAACTAAACTCTTCAATGCAGTACAAAAAAACCTAAAGTGACCTACTTCAATCTATTGGGAGTTTCCTAGTTATTAAACCATAAAAAATGAAAGGTGGATTATAATAGCTCTATTTTCAGTTTAAAAAAACTAAACTAAAAGCCCACGTTTAACTATATAGCCTCTGAGAAACATAAACTGACATATCCCAGCATATTTGCTTAAAAATGAACAGAGACAACAGTAACATGTTAAAATCTTCTCCTTCAATAGCACCAGTAATCAAATGTTTCCCCTCTCTTATCCACTGATGCAAAACCAAGGTAAGGATCTCAAATGAAATCTTAATTGACTAGAATCTTGCCCATGGGAAAGGATGCTCTTCAGCAATTTAAACCTTAAGTAGTTTTAAGATCTAAATTATAACAGCTTAATCAAATAATATACTCCCTCCATAATGACTTGTATATAGAAGCAACCCCGACTTACATCCTTCATCCTAAAGAAAAAAAAATCTGCTATGGTGTTAAAAAGCATCCTAAAAATGTATTTTATCAATATGTATTATACAATACGTATACATTTTTTGGAAGAGAGTTATCATTATAACAGGTATTCCATAATCAAGAGATGCATTTAGAAATGAAAGACTCATTTGGAAGAAATTTCTTTGGATAGTTGTGTAATTTGTCACCACCTCTTTTTACAGCTGGTCATGAATGAAATTCTAGATTCTACTATGTCGAATCAACGAAGCAATTGATTGAAAACATTCAAAATGGAATGGAAGAGGTGGGGGTGGAGAGAGAGAAGGGCCAAGTCTCTCTCAAATTCCAAACACAGTGAGCAAAGGAAAATAGCACCATGAAATAGATTTTAAATGCAACTGGTAAAAAGCCCCGCTGCTAGGCGATATGCATAAACACAGGTATGCACACACACGCACGCCCCATAACCTACAAAACAGGAGGATCCACAAAATCTTTGCAGGAGGGGAGCTAAACACTTTTCAGTTTAATTACTCAGCAGGCTACCCTTTCGTCCAGAGGTAAAACCCTGGTGTCTCTAAACAGCCTTTGGAACTATCTAGCCGATACACACTCAACAGACGCTCAGTTCCCTTCCAGAAATGCGAAATCTGACTAGCAAATCACTGCGCACGAGGGGAAGAATTTAGACGCGTGGGAGGCAAAGGAGGGTCCAGGGGCACCTGTTAAGGCAAGAACGCCAGAAGGATGAGGTGTGGGTTTAGGGAGAAGGGTAGAGGCTGCCCCTCGGGATGAGCGGGGCTGGGCCCGTCCAGGCAGAAGAGCCTGTGTTCGGGATTTGGGGCCGGGCAGGATGCTTGGGAAACCATCTATCGAACACCCCACCGTGAAGAGAGGACACAAGGCAGGTGGGGGGGAAGGAGTAGGGGGCTGCAGAGTCTCCCAGGGCGGAGAAAACACATGCGAGAATGAGATGGGGGCCGGAGAGGCGCGGAGAGCCAAGGCACGGCGAACCCGCAGAAGGACCAGGCACCAGGGGCCAGAGTCTCGGAGCGCCCAGTTGAGGAAGAGGGTGGAATCTTACCTGATACTCCGGGTACTCAAACATGTAGCTCATACTGCACTTGTTCTCCTCAAAGCCGAAAAAGACATCCCATAGTCCCAGGGTGGCCATAAAGACCATGAAGACATAAAACGCCAGGTTCCCAAGGTTGACTGAGTGAAGAAACATGGTGCCACCGCCGCCTCTGCAGCGGGGCCCCAAGCCCAGACTGAGAGAGCCGGAGAGCGTCCGGCCGCCCGCGCCGGAGACGAGCCCGAGCAGCGCGCGCCTGCGTGGACGCCCGGCCTGCCCGCGCGCCCGCCGCGAAGTGCGCCTGCGCGCAGCTGACCCGGGGGCCTCCCGCCTGGCTTCTCCCAGAGCCGAGGCAAGAGGCGGCGTTTGCAGCGTGAGCGCGAATCTGAGGGGAAAGAGAAAGAGGGAGAAAGCAGAGTGGGCTGGGCTGGAGGGTGAGGGAGGAAAAAGGGGAGGAGGCGAGGAGAGGGAAAAGAGGGAGGGAAGGGCGAGCAGTGGCAGGCGGGAGGGAAAGAAGAGGAGAGGGAGTAGGAATCGAGAGGGGGATGGGTGGAACGCGGGAGCACTGGAGTCGAAAAGGGAGGAAGGACTGGAGGTGGGTGTCAGATGGGTTTATCTGCGGAGGAGGATAGAGCCGAGAGGCGATTGAGGATGGAGAGCGGACCTGGCGAGGGAAGGAGGGACTTCAAAGGCCAGGGGTCATCAGCTGTCACATCGCAAACACCTCTCCCTGCAGCAGTCTAAAAACCCTTCCCGTTCAATTTTGAAACGCCTCAGGCCTCCGCAATTTCGGTTCTCCCAGCGGTAATAGAGCACATTCACAGCTCTGTGGACCAGTTAGCTTGAGGAGGGAACAAATGGCTTTTCCCCCCTTTGACTGCCAGTTTGGGCCCAGTAGGTAACAGAAGCTTAAAAGCATCCACTCATTAAAAAACAACAGGCCGATGAAATTCTGCTCTTGGTATAAGATGAAAACCTGGGTCACAAAAGGCATCGTTAGTTATGAAAAAACGGAACCCAAATGTCCATTAGCACTGACGTCCCCAGCAGGTATCTTCGTGATCAGTTGGACGCGGACTTGCCTTGCGCCCCAGAACCTCCGGCTCTTGGGGAATTGGTTTTATACTAACGTCAATTTTTAGGCAATTTCGTCAAGCTTCAGCTCGGACTCTCAAGTGACTTAATTCCTCTTGGAGAATTGCGGTTTAGCACAAAGGCGGGAGTGCAAAGAGCTCAAAACCATGATCACGTGTGTAGCAGCTTTTAAACACTAGAATGTTGTGAGGAGAAAGACACGGTATCACTCTTTAAAGCTGACCCAATCGCAGATGGGGTGTGTGTGTAGCTAACTGCAGAATTTCCATTAGAATGGCTTTTGGCACTGAATGAATTTCATTCCACCTGGGCTGATTTTCCGGTATATTTTCTCTGCATAGGAAATTTGGCTATGGTATATAAAATCAATTTTAAAACTAAAAGGAAGTTTATAGTTTAGCTTGTACAACACCCTGATGTTCAGATTAAGAAACCATGAAGGAGAGGTGAAGTAATCCTGAAAGTCAAGATGTTCTGTTCACCCTACCCAGAAACAGTTGCAAGTCTAAACAAATACAGCTAGCTAGTGGGTGTGGAATGTTGGTGGGGAGAGAAAGAAATGAAGAAATGAAGAAGCAGGCTCCTTTTTTGTGAAGAGAGAAATTTGGAAGGACCAGGATAACAGGTAGGGAAGCTATGGGTAATATTGATCAGGAGGGCAATTGTTAATATATATTTGAGATGTGTCATATATGAAGTTTTTTTATGTGGTGATGAGTTTACTTGGGAATTTTATGCCTTTTATATTCTATTGCTACAAATAGAATTAAATAAAATTTGTAGGATTCATAAATTTGTAATTTGTTACACCAACACAACTGAATTATATCAAGAAAGACCTATTTTGATCAGCAAGGTGTGACATTGGTGAGCCCATGAAAGAGAGAGAACCTGGGGTTTGGGGTGGGGTGGAATTACCAGTTAGTGCAGTGATTAGTAATCATTTAGGGTTGGATTTAGGTTATCCATAAAAAGGGGAATATATTGAGTCTGGGTGCTTGAAAATATCACAGACAGAATGTCTGCTTATTTCTCCTAGCATATTATGAACAATATTAAACAAACCCAGGGTGAATCCACACTCCCTCATCTATCTATCCTACTGCTTCTTAAACTTAATGTGCATACAAATCACTTAGAGATTTTGTTAAAAAGCAAATTCTGATTCAATAGTTCTGGGATGGGGCCCAAGATTTTGTATTTCTGATGAACTCATAGGTGATGGCAGTGATGCTGGTCAGTGGACTACACTTTCAGTAGCAAGAATCTATCCTGCCTAAGGACTCTGCTACATGGAGAAATCCCTGAACATGAAGATGAGAGCTTAGTCTTCTGGTGGCTTTCATGAGTTGTGGCAACGTGCTGCCTTCATTGTCCACTCAGAAAGGAGTGAGATAGAGAGTTGATGCATCCTTTATGTTTGTAATCTTTCTATCCTACCTTTTTACTTTCTCTTTTCCTATCCATCCTTATTCCCTTCTGGCTTTACTACTTTTTATGTCTAACCTAAACCTACTGAGCATCACTTCAACCACTCTTGTCAGTGCTGTCAAATTCCTTGAACTCTTGTCTTTCTATTCCACTCTGCTTACAAACTTCCAGCCTTGGGTAAATATAGCCTGGCTCTGAGCTCTGACGCTAGTATATCTGAGTATTCCTGGAGAAAATGACACAAGCATTTGAGTTGCCATTCAAAAATACTTGCATATGAGGCCGGGCGCGGTGGCTCACGCCTGTAATCCTAGCACTCTGGGAGGCCGAGGCGGGTGGATCGTTCTGAGCTCAGGAGTTCGAGACCAACCTGAGGAAGAGCGAGACCCCGTCTCTACCAAAAAATGGAAAGAAATTAATTGGACAGCTAAAAATATATGTAGAAAAAATTAGCCGGGCATGGTGGCGCGTGCCTGTGGTCCCAGCTACTCGGGAGGCTGAGACAGTAGGATTGCTTGAGCCCAGGAGTTTGAGGTTGCTGTGAGCTAGGCTGACACCACGGCACTCGCCCCAGGCAAGAGAGTGAGACTCTGTCTCAAAAAAAAAAAAAAAAAAATACTTGAATATGTTTCTGGTCAACTGCCTCTCCTATTCTTCAAACTACCACTCTTTAAGCTCCCTATGTCTCTTCCCTCTTTTAGTAAATTATTAGTACATAACTTTATCTTTATACTTGCAGAGATAATTTTGATTTTCACACGCATGTTGCTTCAGTTCCTCATTCTCATGTTTGTTATCTCCATCCAGTCTTAATTCGGTAAATACAGCTACAGTGCTTGGCACAATGCCTGGCATGTAGCAAACATTATTATTGTACTTTGGTATCCTTAGAGGATATCAAAAGCAAATCTCTGAAGTTGTGTTTTAGTTCCCATTCCCCCACCTAACTTTCTTTTCAGGAAATTAGTTCTATCAAGTTAAGGTTTCTATCCATCTCTCCCATTCTATCCTCCCTTCCCCAAAGCATATGCATGTGCTTACGTCTTATTCATTTTTTCAGAAATCTTCCCTGTAGCTTTCAACTGTAGCCCTTCTCATCTCAGTCAGGGTTCCTAAAGATGTGGTCTATACTTACATCCAGTTCCCCACCACCTATTCATGCCTCGGCACATTTTAATTTTTGCCCCCATCCCGACCTCCCAAAACTTTTCTTGCAAAGGTGAGCATTGACCTAATTAGTGAATCCAATTGACAATTTTCAGTCTTACTTGATCTTCCTGCTACATTTGCCACTTCCTCCTTAAAACACTGCCTGTTGTCTTCTGTAACACCGTTTTCCACTGGGTTGCCTCTTATTCATCTGGCTTCTCAGTCTCCATCCCATGTGACTTATTTTTCCACCCATCCCTTAAATGTTATTAAACTCATGATTTTATTCTCAGCCATCATTCTACTTTCCAACATAAAATCCTTCAGTGGCTCCTCAGTGCCTGGATTCTAGTTAAGGTTCTCTTAGTTGCAAGAAACACAAACTATCTCAAGTTAAAAAGGGGATTTTTTTTTTTTTTAAGATAAAAGGGATCTCAGGACTTCAGAATAAGCTGACAAGTCAGGACACACACTGACTTTAGGATGTACACAGCTCTTTCATGGCCACTCCCAACTCTAAATCTAACCAACCTTTTAGCTAGTCACCACTGATTACAATGCCTCTCTCATCAGTTTAATTCAGAATCTTGCTTGGGGTGGAGTAGGAGGTGTGGTGAGTCTCTCATTGGTCTAGGTGATCCTTTTGAAACAGGCCTCACATATCAAAGACCATTAATAAAGGTTAGGAGTAAATAGGCCTAGGAGGGTAAACTGGAGCCAGAACCATAATAGACAAAGGCAGACAAAGGAATTTGAGTTTTATACAATAGATAATTGGAAGCTACTGAACATTTATAAAATGGGACATATTCAGAGCTAATTGTTGAGGAAGACATCTTGCATCAATGTCCAGCTGGACTGGACAGCGTATGTTTTCAATCCAGATAGGCAGGAAGGTGTTGTTTTAGTCCAGGTGGAGGAATATAAGGAAAGAAGGGTTTTTATTACTCTCCATTATAAAGAACTGTAAAGAACATTTGGTTAACTAATGGGGAATATGTCAGTCGGCTAATATGGAGAAGTCCCCAAGATATATTAAGGGAAAAATCAAGGTGCAGAAAATCAGCAAAGAAACATTGGACTTAAAATGGATTTTACGCCAAATGGATTTAACAGACATTTACAGACCATTCTGCCCAACAATTACAAAATGTACATTCTTTTCATCAGCACATGCAACATTCTTCAAGATAGACCCATGTTAGGTCACAAAACAAGTCTTTAAAATTTTTTTAAAATCAAGATCATATCAAGTATCTTCTCAGAAAACAGTGGAATAAATCTAGAAATCAATATGAAGAGGAACTTCAGAAACTATACAAATACATGGAAATTAAACAACATGCTTCTGAATGATCACTGGATCAACAAGATAGAAATTTAAAAAATTTTGAAACAAATGAAAGTGAAAACACAACATACTGAAACCTGTGGGATACAGCAAAAGCATTTCCAAGAGGGAAGATAATAGCATTAAATGCCTACCTCCAAACAGTAGAAAGAGCACAAATTAACAATCTAACATCATACCGCAAGGACCTAGAAAAACAAGAACAAACCAAACCCAAAGTTACCAGAAGAAAAGAGATAAGAAAGATCAGAACAAAACTAAATTAAATAGAGACCAAAAAACCAATACAAAGGATGAATGAAATGAAAAGTTGGTTCTTCAAAAGGATAAAAAAAATTAATAAACCACTAGCTAGATTAATCAAGAAGAGAGAAGATCCAAATAAACAAAATCAGAAATGAAAAAGGAGACTTTATAACTGATACCACAGAAATACAAAAGATCATCAAAGAAAACTATGAACAACTATACACTCACAGAGTAGAAAACCTAGAGAAAATGGGTAAATTCATAGACACATACAACTTCCCAAGATTGAACTAGGAAGAAATAGAGATCCCGAGCAGACCAATAATGAGTAGTGCAATTGAATCAGTAATAAAAACTTACCCCCAAAACAAAGCCCAGGACCAGATGGATTCACAGCTGAATTCTACCAAACATACAAAGACCTAATACCAATCCTCCTGAAACTGTTCCAAAAAAAATCAAGGTGGAGGGAATTCTCCCTAACTTATTCTACAATGCCAGTATCACCTTGATACCAAACACAGACAAGGACACAAAAAAAGAAAACTATAGACCAATATCCATGATGAACACAGATGCAAAAATCCTCAGCAAAATACTAGCATATTGAATCTAACAGCACCTCAAAAGTATAATACACTATTATCAAG
>NW_012141302.1:2008387-2010232 GCF_000956105.1 Propithecus coquereli | reverse complement strand
TACCATCCCCTCTTTATGCCCCACTCCATGTTACCCTTCCTAGCCTTGGTAATCATGATTCTACTTTCTGTCTCCAGGAGATCAATTATTTTTAATATTTAGCTCCCACATATGAGTGAGAATGTGTAAGATTTGTCTTTCTGTTCTTGGCTTATTTCACTTAACATAATGCTTTCCAGTTCCATCCATGTTGTTGCAAATGGCAGGATTTCATTCTTTTATATGGCTATGTAATATTCTATTGTGTATATGTACCACAATTTCTTTATCCATTCATCCATTGATGGACACTTAGGTTGATTCCAAATCTTTGCTATTGTGAATAGTGCTGCAATAAAAATGGGAGCGCAGATATCTTTTCGATATCCTAAATTCCCTTATTTTGGATACATACCTAGCAGTGGGATTGCTGGGTTAGTTATGGTAGTTCTATTTTTGGTTTTTTTGAGGAACTTCCATACTATTCTCCATAGTGGTTGCACTAATTTACATTCTCATCAACAGTGTACGAGAGTTACCCTTTCTCCACATCCTTGCCAGCATTCATTATTGCCTGTCTCTTTGATAAAAGCCATTTTAACTGGGGTGAGATGATATCTCATTGCAGTTTTGATTTGTATTTCTCTGATAACTAATGAATTTGAGCATTTTTTCATATACCTGTTTGCCATTTGTGTGTCTTCTTTTGAGAAATGTCTGTTTGGATCCTTTGCCCATGTTTTAATTGGATTGTTTGATTTTTTTCCTTGAGTTGTCGGAGCTCCTTATGTATTCTGGTTATTTATCCCTTGTCAGATGGGTAGTTTGCAAATATTTTCTCCCATTTTGTGTGTTGTCTCTTCACTTTGTCAATTATTTCTTTTGATGTGCAGAAGCTTTTTAGCTTGATGGGATCCCATTTTTCCAATTTTGTTTTGGTTGCCTGTGCTTTGGGGGTATTACTCAAGAAGTCCTTGCCCAGACAGATCCCCTGAAGTGTTTCCCCAGTGTTTTCTTTTAGTAGTTTTCATAGTTTCAGGTCTTAGTGTTAAATCTTTAATCCATTTTGATTTGATTTTTGTATAGGGTGAGAGATAACGGTCTAGTTTTATTCTTCTGCATACAGATAGCCAGTTTTCCCAGTACCATTTATTGAAGAGATTGTCCTTTCCCCACTGTATGTTCTTGGCACCTTTTTCAAAGATAAGTTCACTAGATGTGTGGTTCTGTGTTCTCTATTCTGTTCCATTGGTGTATGTGTTGATTTTTATCCTAGTACCATGCTCTCTTGTTCACTACAGCTCTGTAGTATAATTTGAAGTCAGGTAATGTGATTTCTCCAGTTTTGTTTTTTTTGCTCTGGATGTGTTTGGCTATTCTGGGTCTTTTGTGGTTAGGATTTTTTTTAGGATTTTTTTTTCTATATCTGTGAAGAATGTCATTGGTATTTTGATGGGGACTGTATTGAATCTGTAGATTGCTTTAGGTAGGGTAGACATTTTAACGATATAGATTCTTTCAATCCATGAATGTGGAATATCTTTCCATTTTTTGTGGGTCTTCTTCAATTGCTTTTGTCAATGTTTTATGGTTTTCATTGTAGAGATCTTTCATTTCTTTAGGTAGGGTAGACATTTTAACGATATAGATTCTTTCAATCCATGAATGTGGAATATCTTTCCATTTTTTGTGTGTCTTCTTCAATTGCTTTCGTCAATGTTTTATGGTTTTCATTGTAGAGATCTTTCATTTCTTTGGTTAAGTTATTTCTGGGTATTTTTTTTTTTTAGCTATTATAAATGGGATTACTTTTTTGGTTTCTTTTTCATATTATTTACTATTGGCATATAGAAATGCTACTGATTT
>NW_012141302.1:2006123-2008337 GCF_000956105.1 Propithecus coquereli | reverse complement strand
AACAACAATAAAATCACAAACAACCCCATTAAAAAGTGAGGTAAGAACATAAATAGAAACTTTTGAAAAGAAGCATTTTTGCCAAGAATCACATGAAAAAAACGTTCAACATCACTAATCATCAGAGAAATACAAATTAATACTACAATAGGATATCATCTTACACCAATCAGAATGGCTATTAATATTTTTAACAAGAGAAAAGAATAAAATTTTATTTAATATGAGAGCCTTCAGAAATGTAGCTCTAAAGAAACAGGAAAAACTGTATTTTTACAGACAGTGGTACAGAAGTATGGCTGGAGGACAAAAGGATATTATCTAATGGTAGTAAACTTAGCAAAGCCTGTTTGTTCAGATTCTTCTCTGTGTTTCTGTGTCTTCATTCCTTACCTCTGAATATAGGGAGGACCCCACTGGAATGAGGGTTTTATGCTCTGCTCTAGAGGAAAGTTAGAGAATTCTTTTATGCCCCACTTCAGGGGAGAACTATGAAGGTCAGAGAGATCCTCCTGCTTCTGCTGTTTTCTCAAATGCCAAGGTGCCATATTTTGGGGTAGCATGTTATGAACCACATCACTATAAAATCCTTTAAAATCCCAAGAAATTAGTTTTTCTTAGAACACAGTTTTTCTTAGTAGTATTTTAACAAATACTACTCTAGCAACAAAGCCAATCTATAGAGTGGAATGTGTGCCCATTGCATATTTTATCTGCGGCATACTTTTAGATTGTAAACCACCACATATTTTGGTTCATTCTACAACTCATGGTATTTGGAAAAGGCAACCATTGGGCTACCCCCTGAACTGAGATCCCTGTCAGCAAGATCTGCTGCTATTGCTGCAGTCAAGCAAAGAGAAGGGTAAGAACCTACTCTGTGAACTCAGTATTTTGAACTGAGTATTTTGAGCACTCCATCTGAATATATATAAAGATGATATAAAATTATATCGAGCAACTACAAACAAATAAAGTTACATACATGCCAAGAGAGCAAGAATAAATGGGGTGACCAAAACAATATATATGTGGCAGCTTAATAAATATTTTTGATGTTGACACGAGGATGATTGAAAATGGAGAGGCTCAGATGCACAGGATCACAAGGCAGTAGAGTGGGGGTGGGGCACAGGGACTCTGACACTGAGCTCATCGACTATGAGCTTGCTCTCGTGTTAGAATGAGTTCCTGGTTCTTGCCTTTTGGAAGCTCTCACAGCAGCAGAATGGCTATTATGAAAAGACAAAAAAGAACAGATGTTTGAGGATGTGGAGAAAAGGGAAGTCTTATACACTATTGGTGGGAATGTGAATTAGTGCAACGTCTATGGAAAATAGTCTCCAACGTGAAGATTTCTCAAAGAACTGAAAATAGAATTACCATATGATCCAGTGATCCCACTACTGGGTAACTACCCAAAGGAAAAGAAATCAATATATAAAAAAGACACCTGCACTCATATGTTTATTTCAGCACTATTCACAATAGCAAAGATATGGACTTAACCTAAGTGTCCATTAACAGAGGATTGGATAAAGAAAACATGATATATATATATACACAATGGAATACTATTCAGCCATAAAAAAGAATGAAATCATGTCTTTTGCAGCAATGTGGATGGAATGGGAAGCTGTTATTTTAAGTGAAACGACTCACAGAAAGATAAACACTGCATGATCTCACAAGAGGAAGCTAAATAACGTGTACATATGGAAGCAGAGTGTGGAATGATGAACAATGGAGACTCAGTAGGGTGGAGGGTGAAGAGGCAGGTGGATGATGGGAGGTTGCTTGGGTACAATGTGCATTGCTCCAGTGATGGATGCACTGAAGGCTCTGGCTTCACCATAATGCAATGTATCAATGTAGCAAAATTGCACTTGTACCCCATGAATATACACAAATAAAAAATTTTTAAAAGAAAGTATGCTTACATTTGCCCTCATAGCTGCCCATGTAAACCCATGTAATACAAACCAATGGGAAAAGAAACATGTTCTAATAACATATCCTTGGTGTTGGCTTGCAAACATGTTTCTCTGTCAAATCTCTGTCAAATTCTTCCATTCACTGAAAGAAAACAGTTTGTGATGCATATTAAAGAAAGCATGCTTATATTTGGCTTTTATTGCTGGATTCCTCTATTAGGCCTATTAGAGTCCAAGGGAAAAATAAACATGTTCTTATAATATATTCTCAATGTTTCCT
>NW_012141302.1:2001527-2001878 GCF_000956105.1 Propithecus coquereli | reverse complement strand
AAACAAAAGGAAGAAGAGCAAAAAAAGACCGACAAAAAGTTGTCAGGTATGTGGGAGAATCAGGAGAGTGCTATTTCATGAAAGGCAGAAGAGACAATAGCCATCGGTGTCAAACAGTTCATGTATCACAAAGAACGGGGACTGAGAAATAGCATATAGATTTGGTGATCAAAAAGTCGTTAATAATTCCCCATCTGAGAATCTGTTCTTAAGAAATAATCCAAAAGATTTATGTAAAAACACATTAATCTCAGCATTGTTTATAGTATCAGATGTTTGAAACACCCTATAGATCTAATGATTAGGAAACAAATTATGTTATGTCTATACTATGGAATACTATGCAGCAAT
>NW_012141302.1:1997206-1998614 GCF_000956105.1 Propithecus coquereli | reverse complement strand
GTATAAATACCTGGGAATTACTGTTGTAAGAAATGAAATTGCAGTCAATAAGAGGTAATCAATAGTAAGGATCCAATCAGAAGTGTCCTGCACTCTTGCTCCCCAATTTTCCTGGTCTCCTCAGCTAACATATATCTCTTGCTTTTCTGCATCTTTCTCATTAAGGCAAAAACGAGAATAAAGATTATGTTGTCACAAAATATTCAATTACTATTATGTATCAAGGGACGGGGATAGAGATAAATGAGACACAGTCACTGCTATCAAGGAGCTAACAGTTTAAAGGTGGGTAGAGAATATAACTGTACTATAGTATGGTGTTAGAATAGAGATATGAACAAAAAGTATTAGAGCACAAAAGAGGAAATATTTAACTTTTTAGGGGGAAAGAGATACCAGAGAAGAATTAGTTATGTACACAATGTTATAATTGGAACTTAAGAAGTGCTTATTGAATTATTGAGTGAATGAGTTAATGGATAGACAGATGGCAGTGTGTGGAAGAATTGAGAAGGTAAACTTCCCACATGTCAAGCTACCAAGAGGTTTTTTGGTCATTCTTCACATGATGTGTGCTTCTGACACTTTCTGAAAAGCAGGCATCTTCATAGTTGACTCAAAACTTAAATATGGCTGTTAAGGCCACACTTGTCAGTTTTTTCATTTGGATATATATTCATTTAATGTTTTTGTTTTTTATGGTGTGTATCTTGTTTTTAAACAATAGATTAGTTCCTAAGAATTATATGAAATTAAAACATTTGTATATTGAAACCTCAATGAAGGTAAAATGTGCATTGAATTGGGAGATCCAAGTTCTGGGACTTCCAGTTTTGCCATCCAGGTATGATTTGGGGCAAGTGTCTCCAGCTCTCTGGGCCTCAGTCTTTTTGTATGTAAAATGAAGGTATTTGACAAATGATTTCTGAAAGTTTATGACTGATATGTTAAATGATTAAAGCTTTTTAAACTTAATGTAACCTTTCATAAAGGAAAAGATAATCATTTGACAATCACCCCTAAACTGAAATATTTAGTAAATTCCTTAATATATCAATTTCTTATAAAACCTTTTACATTTATTTAAGCTCCCTTTATTTTTTGTTTGTTTGTTTTATTTACTGGAGACAAAGACTGTCTTCTCAACACATGGTAACTACACTTACATCACCTAGATTTTATACACAGGAAGAAGGAATCATGCAATCTGGTATGGAAATCTAGTTGTTTTCTAAAATTAATTTCACTAAATTATACGGGTCTCAATACCCTACCCTCACACTACAGATTTTTAAAACAGGCTTTATTTCTTCTTTATCTTAAAAAAAATCCCAAATATATAATAGATTGGCTTTTAGAAACTAACATTTATTCCACTAAATTGGTTTGAAGCTCCTTCTCAACCTTG
>NW_012141302.1:1941970-1993136 GCF_000956105.1 Propithecus coquereli | reverse complement strand
GAAAAGGGGAGGATGGTGGAAGCAAATTGACACTTTAAGAAGGATTATTGTGGGTATCTTGTTTTCATCGAGTAGTTATCTTTTTAATGCCAAATTACTTTTGATCTGTTAAGAAACAGAGGGAGTTTCAAAGGAATTCAAACTCTGAAATAAACTTTTCCCAACTGAGAGCATAATATAAGGAGCACTGGTTCATTTTTTACTTCTAACTCACTATATTTATGATTTGGGAAGTTATTTAATTTCTTTGAGCCTCAGTTTCCTCATCTGCAAAATGGGAAGAATAATTCTATCCTGGGGATTGTTGAGAAGATTACAGATATGTGTGTAAAGTGCCTGATATGTAATAGGCACTCAAAAAAAGTAGGTATTATTACTATGAGCTTCATAGCACTTGTCTATTTAGAAAAGCTAGTACTTGCCCCAATGAAGTCAATAAGGCTTTCCTGATACCAAAAGAGAAAGAAAAAGGAAAACCTCACAGTTCATTGAACACAAGGACCATCATCTTTCTCTGTCAAAGAGGCTGGAATGGTGCACTGCCTAAAATTGACATTCAGAAATATTGACTCAATGGAAAAAGATGAAAAGTCTAAAAGGAGAGATGAGTACACTTTAGTTACAGGTAGTGAAAAGATAGTAAAAATTTTTTTCTTATGGGTTAGGAATCCCTCCGAAGGAAGCACATTTCAGTGAAGGGACAGAGTTTCTGTGGACAGTTGATTTTGAACCCCTGTCACACCTATGCCCCAAGCCAGCTGTCCAGCACGTTTCAGTTTGGTTGACTCTTTCCTCTCTGCTATTGCAAGGCCTGCTGCAAAACCTAGAACTGCTGTTGTGAATCTAAAATCTTCTCTGCTCAGCAGTTGCCTGCTGCTAAAGCTCTGCTTCAAAGCCCCTGGGAAACGACACGCCTGGGAAGATTCCAGAATCATATCGCTGGGCACTCCAGAGGCAAGGGTTGAGGTGGGTGCACAGGAAAATCTCTGGCTCTGCTGTTCTCAAAACCCTCAATTCAATGAGTCACATTATATAGGCTCCAAGAACTCTCCTCTGGGTGGTTTTGCACAGCTAATAACCATTTGGTTCTTTGAGGAAACACAGAGCCAGTAGGAAGACTGTCTAGAAGGGATAAGCCTGATTTTTAAGGTGTTATTATTATTGTTTTTTCCTGTGTCTTGTGGGTGGGTCACATGGCCTGGGCTTTAGGCAGACAGGTATATGCGGACACCCATGTCCGCTCAGTCTAGCCCAACACTTCCTGCCCTGGTGCTCCTGTCTTACCCCGATGTCTTGCTGGATGGAGGGTGGGGGATCCCCCTTCTTTCTCATACTGGTGCTAAGATGGGTCCCTTCAAGCCATGAGTAAAAAGAATTCAAGAATAGGGGCCAGACTAGGGTCAGATTCTGAGGAGATAACGGGATGCCAAAGTTTAGTTAACAAAAGCGAGTAAGTAGCTGAATAAAGTCAGGAACCAAGTCAACAACTAGAGATACCAATTATGAATGGAAGAAAAGGAGAGAACCAGAGTCTAAGAAATACAACGAAGATGATCATTGGTGGGTTCTAGCAGAGATACAGGAACAAGGGAACTGAAAGTGTGCTTGTAGCTAAGTTGACTATAGAGCATTATACTGTGGTCAGGTGCCAGCAACAGCACCTCTTGGAGGCCCAAGATGTGCTCTTGGGGACCTGCCTGTTACCAC
Organism: Propithecus coquereli; assembly: GCF_000956105.1. Taxonomy (NCBI): domain Eukaryota; kingdom Metazoa; phylum Chordata; class Mammalia; order Primates; family Indriidae; genus Propithecus; species Propithecus coquereli. The sequence continues at coordinate 1,991,429 of NW_012141302.1, read as the reverse complement.
TTCTCTTCCATATCTACCCCTCCACCCTAAATATAGCGAACACTGAGGGGGAAGTGCAGGTTCCCCATCACATAACAGAAACACTGTGCTAGCCTGGAGCGCTCAGCAAAATTGTTAGAAAGTAAATATCAAGATAACTACTGGGTCCAGGAAAACTGCCCAGCACTTTCTTAGGTACCTCAGCACATTCTTGCCCTGAAACTGCCAGCTCAAACTGGTCCTGAAAGCTTTAGAGCTGCTTTGACTGTCCTATAGTGACCTTTAGCTAATTGTAATATTAATACTAACATCTCCGCCTAGTAGAAAACTGTAATATCATTAACATAACATGGGCTGCATGACAGCATATGATGGTGGTACTGCGCCTGCGTGATATGTTTCACTGTTAACAAGCAAAGATACAATGTAAAAACTTTGCATTACTCATTGGAAAGAGATTTAAGGCAACACCATAGGGTGGGCAGATGCAGATTTTGCATGCAAGAAAGCTCCAGTGGAAGAAAAATTCGTGAGCCACCCAGGAGCAAGCACCCTAGTAAATAACCTCTAATACACTCATCTAATTCATCCGGCTGGTCTTGCTTGAATTACTCTTTGGTTTCTTGGTTCCCTCTCAGTTTGGGGGGGGGGCGGTATTTCCATATGGTCCTGGATTTTTACAAAACAAACTCTCGTGAGTTAATAGTGCTAATATGATGTGGAAAAGTGGGTGATGGCCCACTTTTCCATAGCAGCATTATTAGAAGAAACCCAAGTGTCCATCAATGGATGAATGGAACAACAAAATGTATATGAGTTTTCTCTTAGGAGTTAGGGAATACCTCCAAGAGAAATGCATGCATACACATATGCAATAGAATATTATTCAGCCTTACAAAGAAAGGAAATTCTGACGCATGCTACAGCGTGGATTAGCCTTGAGGATATTATACCAAGTGAAATAAGCCAGTCACCAAAAGACAAATACTTCATGATTCTACTTATATGAGGTACTAGAGTAGTCATATTTATAGAAACAGAAAGTAGAATAGTGGTTGCCGGGGTGAGGACAAGTGGGATGGCGAGTTATCGTTTAACAGGTACAGAGTTTCAGTTTAGCAAGAAGAAAAGAGTTGTGCAGATGGATGGTGGTGACAGTTGTACAACAGTGTGAATGTACTTACTGCCACTGCACTGTACACTAAACATGGTTAAGATGATAAATTTTATGCTACGTGTATTTTACCACAATTTTTTAAAAAGTAGATGTTGGCCTTGGAAGAGGATCACTTTTCATAGCAGTGGGTAACTGGTGTGAATCATACACGAATCCTACCCTCAAAGCACTTTTCAGTCTAGTGAGAAATCCAATGATTCTTGTTCTCAGTAAAGTATAAAAATATATTTTTATGAATTTTTAGGAATCGCTCTCAAATGAAAATGTCTTCCCTTTAGCACCACCAAGAAGCCAGTGATTTTTTGCCAAAATGATGGTTTCCCAAGGAGTAATTAATAGCCCATCCTACTATGAGAGAGAGAGCAGCACGGCAAAGGGGAGATTAGGATAGTGTGTCATGCAGAGCACAGCGTGCTCAGGAAAAATCCAGAAAGAGAAAAACGGAGGAAATGGAGAGAACAAGGAGTGAAAAGCAGAAAGTAATGTAAAATCAGAGACAAAAGAAGAGGCTGGATGTGGTGGCTCACGCCTGTAATCCTAGCACTCTGGGAGGCCGAGGCGGGAGAATCGCTTGAGGTCAGGAGTTTGAGACCAATCTCAGCAAGAGCCAGACCCCATCTCTAGTAAAAATAGAAAAATTAGCCAGGCGTGGTGGCGTGCACCTATAGTCCCAGCTACTCGGGAGGCTGAGGCAGGAGGATCTCTTGAGCCCAGGAGTTTGAGGTTGCTGTGAGCTAGGCTAACGCCATGGCATTCTAGCCTGGGCAACAGAGCAAGACTCTGTCTCAAAAATAAAACAAAGAAACAAAAAAAAGCAGAGGCAAAAGAAGAAAATGTAGCAATAGCTTCTGCTGCAGCAGCAAGCATAGCAAGAAGGATTGTGAAACATTGAGGTAGGAAAATCTGTCAGCAGAAGAGCTCAATGGAGAAGACACTATGGAACAAAACAGGGCTAGAGAGAAAAACTGAGTCATGGGCCTCAGCCACCACTGACCTTTGAGCTGTTATATCCCTCCGCTGGAGAAAGGAGGCCTCAATAACCACCACCATATACTCTCTCGAGAACAGAGCTCTTTAAACTTTTGAGTGCATGAGAATCAGCTGGAGGGCTTGTTAAACTAGCAATTGTGTCCACATTCGGAGGTTCTTCTTCAGTAGGTCCTGGGTGGGCATTTCTAACGAGTTTCCAGGTGATGCTGATGCTACTGGTTTGGGGACCACGCTGTGAGAACCACCGCTCTAGAATTAAAGAGGTGCAGGACATTAGTGATTGGTTGTGTAAGTTTTGGGTTTTTTTCCCCCAAATGCTTAAAAAGGAAGACCCAAATCAACAACTATAGTAAGGGACTATACTGAAAATATTGAAATCCAGGTAGACCTTGTCCACCATTTATTTGGTTTCTTAATGCAATGGTTAAAGGTATAGACTCTAGAGTCAGAACTGGGCAATGTCACTTTCTAGCAGTATGTCTTTGGGCAAGGTTAAGACCTTTCCATACCCTATTTTCTTCATCTATAAAATTAAGATAACACAGTACCAACCCAACAGGGTGATTAGGAAGATTAAATAATTGGTGCTTATACAAGGATTTAGCACAGTACCATGGACCATGGTGAATGTAGCAGGCATTTCCTTTTGGCCGCCCAGCATCCATCTCTGCTACTTTTGTATCAGCTCGAATTACCTGTCTGTTATTGCGTATAGCCTTTTGAAATCTGAATCTCAGGAACAAATCCAAGGTAACAACCTGCCATTCTGATCCTCCCAATTTACCGTGGAAGCCACTTCATTCTGTGGCAGCTGCTTTACAAGCAAAAGTATAACGATATATACTGCCTTTATGACAATGTTTAATCCTTGAGTATTCCCTCCAGTGGTTACAGAGGGAGAGGGAGAAAGATAGCTCTGGAGGCTTCCTGAGTGAATTAATTAATTTGCAATTACAATATTATTCAATATCTTGTTTTCATAGGATTGCACGAGAAGTGTTGCAAAGGAGGCAAAGTGTTTCTGTCCTTTATTTGTGATGAAAAGGTGAAGCTAGCTGATAGGATGGAATGTAATATTTTATTATCTGAAAACTTAATGAAGATAATTAAAAAGGAGGATAACATCAATTTCAGTAAAACTGAAATACATGACCAGTTTTAATTCTCTTCTCTTAGAGAATGTACTTAACAGTAGTTGATAAATGATTGGGTTGACCATTTCCCTAAAGTGTATCCCAAGGGGACCCTCTGGGCCATGTCTTCTAGGTTAATCTATATGCTGTGACCTCTTAGGGGAATGTAAACCGTGGCCCTTTGTACCCCCTCTGCCCCCACCCCCATCCCTTAATCTCTTAAGAAGACAAGGTCTGATGTGGTTCCATGACTCAAGTGCACTCCACAGGGATCCAGGGACAGACAAATGGGCTGTGTGCTCTCAGAGTTGGGGTTTTTTGTCTTTAATTTTTAAATGGCTCTTTTTTTGATTGTGTCTTTTGGATGGCCTCATATAGCAGACACCTTTAGCTGCTACCCGTCATCCTTTCCTTCTTTCCTTGTAAATCGAACTTTCTCTTCCCCGTAGCAATGTGCTTTGTGGGAGGCCAGTCCCAGTGCGAGCTCTATGAAGGGAAAGGTGGGGGTAGTATTTCTTAACCTTGATTGGCATGGGACAAGGGCTTGTGACACAATTAGAAAGAGGGGAGTCTATTGGGGACATATGGGAAACCTTTCCTTACTCTTAAAGGGGCACACAGGAAGCAGGTGGCCTCTTTTTCTGTTGACATGTTGATGTCTGCATGTGAACCAGGACAAGAGATAGCCATCTTGCAACTAGGAAGGGTACTAACCTAAAGGATGGAAGGACAGAAGGATATAAAAATCCCAAGACCTTGATGGGGTCACTGAGCTGCTGAATTCAGTGATCCGATAGGCATCTTCCCTCAGGACTCTGTTAAATGAGATAAAATATTTTCCCTATTGTTTGACGTATTCTAAGTTAGATCTTCCATTACTCGCAGACAACATTGTCCTAACAATCATCTATGATATCAATCTTTTGACTATGTGAAGTATTCAGAAAAGATTACAAAGGAACATGACAAATCTTTTGAGGCGATGAATAACTTTAATATCTTATTGTGGTGATAGTGTCATGTGTGTTTACATTGGCTGCAACTTATCAAATTGTGTACTTTAAATATTGTATAGTTTATTGTCTGTCAATTATACAGTATTTCAAAGATGACTTTCTCTGACTATAATGCAACTATTAATAAGTTAGAAATTAATAATAAAAATAAGCTAGAAAAAATCCATTTGGAAATCTTAAAACGTTTCTAGAAATTCATGAGTCAAAGGAAAAAATGATAAAATTTAGAAATGCTTTAGAATTGAACAATGAAAACAGTCCACAACAAACCTTATGAGTGCGGCTAAAGTGTTAACTAAGAGGTAAACTTATTATTGTCTCTTAAAGGCTAATACAAGAAAATGAGGGCTTGATATTATTAATCTAGCTCAGAAAAAAAGGGAATTCATAATGAGGTAATGGAAGGAAATAAAGATAACAGAAATTAATGAAATTGAAAATATACATATAACAGGAAAGACCAATAAACAAAAGTTGGTTCCTTGAAATGACTAATTAGACAAACCTCAATCAAAAAAACAGACAAAATATATAAAATGACAATTTTCAAGACACTGGACATCAAGGGACAAAGGACAGTCATCCCTAAGAGATGGAAAAAAAAGCCATGAGTGCCTCAATTTATTGTCTTGAGAGTTTCCAGGCCATGGACACAGGGAGGGGGATCAAGGTGGAGCCCAGTAATTTCCCTGAGTGGCTGAGAAGTTGCTTTTCCCTGTGAATACAGGGCTGAGAGTCCAGGAAGACCAAAGTAGCCAGAGTTTACAGGGCAGAATATAGGACCAAGAGAGCTGCACAGAGAACCTAGGACATCTGTTCATGAGGAAACTACCTGAGGCCAGAGAAAGGAAGATCTGAAGCCATTAAGGGAAACAATACCTGGAGTTCACAGAGGGCCAAGAATAGTGCCTCCTGCCACCAGCCAGTCTCTCATAATTCACTAGTGGAACACTCTGAAGGGATTACAAAGGAACATGAGAAAGCTTTGGGGGTGACTGATATGTTCACTATCTTGATCGTGGTGATGGTGTCATGGGTATGTACATATGTCAAAACTTATTAAATTGTACACTTTAAATACGTGCAGTTTATTTTGTGTCAACGATATCTTAATAAAGCTGTTAAAAGACTTTAAAAAGTAGTTAAAAATAAAAAACTTTTAGGCTGGGCGCAGTGGCTCACCCCTATAATCCTAGCACTCTGGGAGACCTAGGTGGGAGGATTGCTTGAGGTCAGGAGTTCGAGACCAGCTAGAGCAAAAGCAAGAGCAAGACCCCATCTCTACTAAAAATAGAAAAAATTAGCCAAGCCTGGTGGTGCATGCCTGTGTAGTCCCAGCTACTTGGGAGGCTGAGGCAGGAGGATTGCTTGAGCCTAGGATTTTGAGGTTGCTGTGAGCTATCATGATGCCATGGCACCCTAGCCCAGAGACTCTATCTCAAAAAAAATCAACAACAACAAAAAAACCTAAAAAACTTTTAAAAAGAAAAATAGGATCTAGAACACAAGTGTACAGTGCACAATATATCTTCAAACATTTATTAATTTCTTTATATGAACAACTTTATATAAGTTTGAAAACATATGAAATAGATGAATTCCTTAAAAAATTTAAACCATAAAATTGACTCAAGAAGAAAGAAGAAGGCTGAATTGTCCAATATGTATTAAAGAAATTAAAACAGAATTTTGAAAATATTCTACAAAGAAAAGCACTGTGACCAGAAAACTTTTCAGGCACATTTAAGCAAATATTTAAGTGGAATAAATTAAAAAACATAATCTAACAAGCTAGGAGTAAATCCACATATTCAATACTCACTATAAATGTAAAACACACTAAACTCAACAATTAAGAGAAAAAAATCCAACCATAGTGGAAGAATATTACAATTATTTCAATAATTGATAAAGTGGACAAAATGTCAATAAAGATAAAGATGATTAGAACAGCATAATTTCAATCCTTACACAAATATTTCCAGAGAAGAGAAAAAAGACTCCTTGGCTCATTTTATGAAGTTAAAATACCTTAATACAAAATCTAGTATAAAAGAGGAAAAATTCCAGATCAATCTCAACCATAAATAAGAAAAAAAAAATCCTAAATGATAATAACAAGTCTGTCAATGTATAAAAATATGTTATGACTAGTTAGAATTTTTCCTAGAAATATAAGATTAATTTAACATTAAAACTATTAAAAATGTTTTAAAATACTACATTAACAGATTAGAGGAAAAAAACTATATGATTATCTCAATAAATGCAGAAATTTTTAGATAAAATTCAACATCCTACTCAAAAAACTATTTGCAAACTATAAGAAACTTGCTTAATGTGATAAAAAGCTTCTGCAAAACACAACAGCAGATGGTATATCTAATAGCATAATGTTGAGAGCACTCCCTTTAGTATCAGGAATAGGATAAGGATATTTACTATCATGACTTTTATTATATTCTCTGTTTTATGACAAGAATGTTCACTCTCAAGACTATTCAACATTGAACCAGAGATTCTAGGCAGTGTGTTATGATAAGAAAAAGAAATAAAAGGCATAAAAATTAAAAAGGAAAGAAACAGAATTGTCATTTACAGGTATACAATTTCCTATATAGAAAAAATCAAAAGATCCCCAGATAAACTACTGGGCTTAATGCATTTTATAAGGTTGCTGGATTCAAAAAATATAAAAAGCGAATTGCATTTTGATATAGTTTGGATATTTGTCCCCTCCAAACTTCATGTTGAAATTTGATCCCCAATGTTGGAGGTGGGGCTTAGTGGAAGGTGTTCGGTTCATGGGGGTGGGCCCCTCATTAATGGCTTGGTGCCTTCCCCATGGTAATGAGCGAGTTCTCACTGCATTAGTTTGCATCAGAGCTGGTTGTTTAAGAGAGCATAGCATTCCTCTCTCTCTTTCTCCCCCTCTCCCCATGTGACACACCTACTCCCGCTTTTCCTTCCACCATGATTGGAACCTCTAATCCCTCCTCCCCAGAAGCAGATGCTGGTGACATGCTTCTTGTACAGCCTGAAGAATCATAAGCCAAATAAACCTCTTCTCTTTATAAATTATTCAGCCTGAGGTGTTTCTTTTATAGCAATGCAAACAGACTAACACACATTTCTAAACAACAAAAACACATTAGAAAAAAAATTTTAAGTACTATTTATAATAGCAATAAGACAGTACCTAGGAATAAATCTGGACAATAGATGTACAAATCATTTATGGGAAAAATCTAAAAATTTTATAGAATAAACTTAAAGAAAATCTAAATGAAAATAGGATGATATTATATGACGCTCATAAATAAAAAGACTCAATGTCATGAAGTGAAAACACAAATGAAATGCAAATGTATCTTAAAACACTCAACTTTTTTAGTGATCAGGGAAATGTAAAATAAAATCACAATGAAACGCCATTAAACTTCTACCATATTAACAAAAATTAAGAACTCAGACAATACCAAATGTCGGAAATGATGTGGAACAATGGAAACTGTTGCACAGTTCCAGTGGGAATATAAATTGGTACAAAGGTTTGGCAGTACATAGAAAAGTTGAACATGCACATACCATAACCCAGTATCTGCACTCCTACAGAGTGGAAGCTCTTGAACAGCGACACTAGGAGACATGTTCCAGGAAGTTCACAGTAGCATTGTTTGTAACTACAAAAAAATACAGAAACAGCCTAAATATCCATCAACAGTAGAATGATTAAATAAAGAATAGTATTTTTATACACTATACCACAGTGAAAATGAATGAACTACTTACTCTTCAATGTAACATCATGGAGAAATCTGAAAAAGAATTTTGAGCAAAAAAAAAAAAAAATAAGGAAGGAAAAAGAAAAAAGGAAGCAAGTTAAATAATATAAAATAATGTATATAAAATGTAAGAAACAGATAAAACTAAAAGACATTGCTTCAAGATACATACATATGCTAATACTATATAAAAAGTAAGAAAACAAACTACACAAAATTCTGGATTGGGTTATACTTGTAAGGGTAGAAGAGGGGTGGGCATATAAGGGGTATTCTACGACACTAGTGTACTAGTTATGCTCTATTTCTTAAGCTGGGTAGTAGGTACATGGATGTTCATTTTATTATTCTTTAAGTTATACATTTGCATTGTATACACTCTCCAGTAGATATGAAATATTTCACAAAACACCTTTTAAAAGCAAAAAACAACAGAAATTATAAATTATTGAGATACTTTAGCTGCTATGATTGAGATAAGAGCTCAGTTCTATGATAGAATTCACAACCCATGAACTGGGTGGCCCCATTGCTTTTCATTTCTGAATGACTAATGCCTTTGTTTGGATTCCTGTGGACCTGTGACGAGGACTTGGGAGCACGTCGTGTGTTCTGGGGCTGATCACAGGAAGGAAGATTGTGAGTGAAACAGAGAAGCAGGAAGACTAATACAGAGAAGGAGGAAAATTCTATAAATTGTGTGCTGTTGAGGTATTTTCTGTAGACAGTAGGGGCTCAACTCCCCCAGAACCTCTGAGAAGCACACAGAATGCCTCCTGAATTCATGTTGAAGAACAAGAGACCGTGCACTTACTGACATTGGCCCCCATTGGTTGAGAGTTGCTCCTGGAGGTGTTAACTTACCAACACTTCTGGGCTGCACCTGCACTTGGGCTGGGCACAAGGCTTCCAAAGAAACCCAGAGGCAGGAAAGGTGTTGTGCATACAGGGGCACAGGAAGTAGATACTGCCAGCACGCATGGAATTAATCCAACACAGCTGCAGCTGAACCGGAGCTAGGCCAAAGATGCACCGAAGCATCCAGCACAACTAGCAATGACAGAGCCAGGTATCACATTTGGAAAGCATACTCACATGGCATGGGTTGCTTGTTTTACATCTCAAAATTGCTAAGAGAGTAAATTTCAAATGTCTCACCACAAAAAAGTATTGTTTATTTGAGGCGAAGGATACATTAAATAACTTGATTTAATTATTCTACATTACATTTATGAATCATAGCATCACTTTGTACCCTATAAGTGTATGCAATTACAAATTGTCAATTCCCAATAAAAAATTTTTAAAAAAGCATTTGTGTAAATTCACCCACTTAGAGATAAAAGTGGCAATGAAACAATGTTTAATTATTAAACAGAACTTACTTTTTCCACTCATCTTTTAAGATGCTGCTCAGATTCTACACCTTCCAGAAGCTTTCTCTGACTCCCTCCCGGCTAGATCAGATGTCGCACTTCGATGCCTCCATAACTCCCTGGGCACTTCCTCGCCACTGTGCTTATCTGATTGCATTTTGACTGGCCGTATATTCGTCTGTCTCTTCCACCAGCCTCTGTTGTAGTCATCTTGGAATGCTATGTACTCATTTGTCACGTAGAAGTTAACTAAATGTTTGCTAAATTGATGAATGAAGGAGTAGTGAGTGAACAACAGATTATGGAAATAAGCATGTAACTAGAGCCAGGAAATAGTAGGAGGAGATAAAAATAGGAGAAAAGAAGAAATAAAGCACAGGAAATTCAGTCTGAAATTAGATTTTCCTCATTTTAATATTTTTAAAAATTACCACTATGCCTTCAATGCATCTTACTTGAAACTTTTTTTTCTAGTTTTTTTTTTCAGGGCATCACTGAAGAAAGGTGTAGCAGGTGATATCCACTGGGTGAATACATACGTCACCCCTGTTTTTCCTTCTTGAGTTTTGAAGAGATAGGAGGTGGAGACCAACACAGTATTTTGATGACTGATAAAGCAGCTATTGGGAAACGTGGCTGTGTCTGTGAGCAATGCTGAACCCCAGAATTAGACTGACATTCCCACTCAGGCATGGGCCACCACTTGCTCCTATGTGGGGACTGGTCCTGTACGCCGACTTAGCGACACGGGTGCTTCCTGTGGGCAGCTGGCCCCCAAGAGGAGGAGAGGAGGACGCGTGGGGTCTTACTGCCCAGTTCCTGCTCTCAACTTCACCGTCACGTAGGTCGCCGCTCCTTCCCTAGGGTAGAGCACGGGCTGCAGAGGAGTCGGAGTTACACTAACTGATGTCCACGCTCCTGGAAGAAAACACCAGGAGTAGGGAATAACTATTCCCGGGGAAAAAATTCATTTTATAGTGAAGGCAAAACAAGTTACCCCCACAACAGCATACTTGCTTTTACAGGGAGGGGCAGCCAGCATGTAGAGTAATATTCACAGCAGCAAGTACTACTTGAGATAATGCCTCAACCTTGGACCTGCCATAAACAGGCAGGTTCAAGTTCAACAGTAAAAAAGAGGAAGAGGCCAGGATTTAAAGAAACAGTACATATCACTTTCACACTAAAGAAATGTTCTAAATATATAACACAACAGTAACTTTTAACATTTTTAAAATAAACCTTTTGGGAGGACAATTACTACATGTACACGGTACAAAATTCAAAAGGTATGAAGTGAAAAGTCTCTACCCTGGAAATTATTTTTAAAAGTTATTCTTCTAACTATATATCATCAGAGATATATTTTATTTCATCTGCCTTTTCCTCTTGATTTGATGAGTACAAAGTCCTCCATTTACAAATGAATTTTTGGAGCTGAATTTGCTTACAAGTCTTTTGAAATTCAGATTGCATGGTAAATTTCTGCTTCTAGTTTCTTGAGGTAGCTCCTTGGCTTTCAATCACACCTCAAATGCAGCCCACGAAGTAGTATAAAACCGAATGCATCTAATCACATTGATTCTATGCTAACCTGTGTTCTAAGTTCTAACCAAGACTATCGTAAATAAATCTAATTCTCCTTCATCCTTCTCCAAAATCCCAGCAAAGCCCCTACTTCTTCTCTCCCAATCTCTACAGCAGAACTTCTAATCTAATTCCCATGGAAGCGGGGACAAAAATTTGTGTATGGTGGTTGATGAAGTAGAGGTAGAACTTCTGGGAGAGTACCTATATATGCCGTTTAACCACCCGCTGACTGGGGAGTGGGCAACTGGACCACAGTGGCACTAGCAGCATCCCTTGGCATTGGAGGACACAGCATTTGGGTCCCACAAGCTCTAGCTTTGCTCTAGAGTACTAGGTCAGAGGTGGCAATGACTGTTTTGCACATAAGTATCTTTAACTTACAGACAGTTGAAATGAGTTGAAAATCTGTTTAATTATATACAACGTTACCTTTCCCACCTTTTGGCTTTTATTAATACAACTTGAAAAGGTATTATTTTTCACCATCATTTTTTTACTTTATTTCAAAAAAGTATGACTATTTCTTTTATAGTATGTTTCAAAACCAACTCACCATCATGATAAGTGACAAATATTTTGGCTAGGAAAACCAGAGTAGGGATATTTATAGTCTCTTAACCAGAAATCAAGACAGCAACTGTCAAGTAATTAAGCCAAACATTTTCTTTTCTCTCTCATTCGATTTATTGACCAGATATGTTAGGGCAAGGAGTCTGCTGAGAGAGGAGTCAGCCAGCCTTGTGGGATGAAGCGACATGGAAATGAGCAAGGTGGACAGAGTGATACAAAGAAGGAAGAATTCGATTCTCTCTGGAGCTGGGGGTGGGGAGTGGAGGAGGGCACTCAAGAGAGACTTCGGTGAGTGTGACGCTTGGATGGAGAACCACCTTCCAGGTTGCCCCCACAAAGAGCATGTCAGGCACAGAGCAGTGAAATAACTGGCTGTGCCAGGGAACTAGAGGGGCCTGGCTGGCACAAGGAATGTGGGGTGGGATGTGGCAAGAGGAGAGTCTGGAGGCTCAGACCATCCAGGATTTATATGCTAATGTCTTGCATCTTAGCCTACCCAACACAGTCCTCTGGAAACCCCCCCTTTTTTTTGTTTTTGACATTATTATTCTTACTCCTATTACTGATTTTGTTTTTTATAAACTTATTGTTAATCATTCAAACAGGAAGTTACAAGATGAAAGTCAAAGTTGCTCTTGCTACCTCCATATCTAACCACTTCGTCTTACTCAGCTGTGGAATATATTACAAAAATATCTCAGAAATGCATATATAGGTAGCAACCATAATTTCTTCTATCAGCTTATCTTTTGTTTATATGAGGCTATTGACTTATTTATATTAATTTTATATCCTACTTCTTTACCAAATTCTCTTATTATTTATATTAATTTCTCCCTTCCTTCCCTCCTTCCCCCTCACTCCTTTTTCCTTCCTTCCTCTTTTCCTTTCTTTCTTTCTTTACTTCCTTCTTTCTTTCATGGGGTCTTGCTCTGTCACCCAGGCTGAAGTGCAGCCTAGCTCACAGCAGCCTCAAAATCCTGGGCTCAAGCTATCCTCCTGTTTTAGCCTCCCAAGTAGCTAGGACTATAGGTATGCCTCACCATGCCTGGCTAATTTTTAAAAATTAATTTTTGTAGAGATGAGGTCTCGTTATGTTGTCCAGTCTGGTCTTGAACTCTGGTATCAAGCAATCCTCCCACCTGGGCCTCCCAAAGCACTGAGATTACAGATAGGAGTCACTGCAGCTGGACCTTTTCTTTTTATGTGATTTTTGTCAGGTTTGGTATTAACGTTATACTCATTTCTTAAAAGATTTTGGAAGTTTTCTGACTTTTTCAATGCTCTCAATTGTATTAAATAGCATTGCAATTATCTCATCTTTTATGGTTTGATAGAATTCCCCTGTGAATCTTTTTTTTTTTTTTTTTGAGACAGAGTTTCACTCTCTTGCCCTGGCTAGAGTGCAGTGGCATCATCGTTGCTCATCACAATCTCAAACTCCTGGGTTCAAGCAATCTTCCTGCCTCAGCCTCCTGAGTAGCTACAGGTGCGCAACACTACACAAGGCTAATTTTTTCTATTTTTGGTAGAGATGGGGTCTTGCTCTTGCTCAGGCTGGTCTCGAACTCCTGACCTCAAGCAGTCTTCCCACCTCAGCCTCCCAGAGTGCTAGGATTACAGGTGTGAGCCACTGTGCTGGGCCTGAATCTATGTTTTTTAAAATGCAGATTCTTCAGTTCTTCCCCAGTTCTGTGGAGTGGGAGGTCCAGAAATAAAAATATTTTATAAGTCCTTCTTACCTCGACCCCACCCCATCCCTTATTGGAGATCCATTTAGTTTTTTTAAGCAATACAAAGTACATTATAACTGTAGTGCTGAGGATGGACTAGGGAAGGAGGCAAGACTGGAAGAGCAGAGAAATATAGAAAGCTGTTTGCAATAATACAGGTGAGGAATGAAGATATTCTGAAACTAAGCTATAGCAGTAGTGATGGAGAGGAGGGACACGTGAGAAAGAGGCCACAATGGCAGAAGCAATACGTATGGCCAATTATAGGTGGAAGAATAGAGGAAGATAAAGAAGAAAGATGACATTAGCATATGTACAAAAAGGAAACAATTCAAATGTCCATCAACTGATAAATGGATAAACAAAATGTGGTATATGCATAAAATGGAGCACTGTTCAGCCATAAAAAAGACTGAAGCGTCTGGGAGGCTGAGGCGGGAGGACCGCTTGAGCCCAGGAGTTCAAGGCTACAGTGAGCTATAATCACACCACTGCACTTCAGCCTGGGCGACAAAGTGAGATCCTGTCTTAAAAAAAAAAAAGAATCAAGGATCAATACGTGTGCTACAACATGGATAAATGCTGAACATATTAAGCTAAGTGAAAGAAGCCGGTGATAAAAGATCAATATTGTGTGATTTCATTCACATAAAATGTTTGGAGTAGGCAAATCTATAGAGAAAGGAGATTTAGTGGTTGCCTGGGACTGAGGTGGGGGAGAGGAGAATGTGAATGACTGTGACTGCTTCTTTTTGGGGGATGAAAATGTTCTAAAAGATTGTGATGATGGCTGCACAATCTTGTGAATATACCAAAAACCTCCGAACTGTACACTTTACACCAAAGGTGAATCGTGTGGTATGTGAACTGTATAGCATATAAATTATATCTCATTAAATCTTGTTTTTAAAAACGATTACTATAGATAGTAATCTATAGGTATCTCACTTAGGAGACTGAATGGATGGTGGTGCCAGTTACCAACAGTGGAAGTAAAGAAAGAAGAATAGATTTGGAAGGAAAGCTAGTGTACTCAGTTTCAGACGGGCTACAAATAGTAACTGAAACTGTGGAAGGGATGAAGTTACATAAGAGGAAGACAGCCACATAAAATTATAGAATCATGGGCACATTCACTCTCCAGCGTATTACCCTGAAATTCTATATTGAAATAAATTGAGCTTCTACGTTTTTCAAAACAAGCTGAAATTTTCTTCCTTTCCATTTTCTTGATGATCACAACCAATATTCAATGGAATGTTAATTTTAACTTAATATAATTGTCATTAACAGATTGTAAAAGAATAGCCAAGTTAAAGTATTTTTAAAACTGTTATCTGGAAATGATAAAAAGAATTGTTACCTGCTGACACCAGTGAGAGGAAAATGATGTCCTCTATGAGTGGTTTATGAAAGTCTGACTTATTTCTAGGACGATGGGGGAGAATGAGTTTAAAATTAAGTCAGGTTAACCCCAACCTCACAATGAGTCAAACAATGGAAAATAAGTTGTTTCATGGAGCTTACCTTTTGCTGTTTTTGTTGGTTAAGGCTTCAAATTGACTTCTCCTATGGAGGCTGCAAGCAGATTCTCCAGCAAATTGGCATCCTGGGGAGAGCCAGGTACTCTAAAAATTTCTAATTAGGAGGAGTTAAAGGTTATATAAAGCCCTGCTGCCAAATTGACTGCCTGACCTTAAAAGCCAAATAAAATCTACCGTCTTTCCCTTCTGTCTCCTCCTTAGCCAAGACCTCAGTGTAGAAATGAATTTTAAAATGCAAACATGAAGTTCTGTGATAAATCAGGTCTGAGGCCTAGCAGGGAGCTTATTAGTTATAGTTGAACAGGCTCTGATGACTATTCAAAGTCTATACCTAAGCACTCATAGTCATAAGCAGTTCCACATTTGGCTTCAGTTTCAACTAATCCAGAGACAGAACAAAAACGTTCAGTAAGTTACCTTGTGTCTACAGAACTTTGTTCCTTAAGCATATCTACTACATTTAAAAATAATTTCAGTCTGGAGTTACAGATCCTATTGCCTAGAGAAAAATCTAGTCAAGACCACAATGCATATGGTTGAATTTTATAAATGATGTTATTCTTGCAAAAAAAAAAAAAAAAAAAGCCAGGAGATCACCTATTTAATAAAAGCTATTTTACCAGCTGTGGTTTAGAAAATATTTCTCACCCAATTGTCATCTGTCTTTACCTGTAGAAACAAATGTGGTCACACATTATGGCTATGCATAAAGTATGATAGATCCAAATTTTATTGTCTTTAAACAGGAATCATTTTTCTCCAAAATGATTCTGGGTATTTCTGGGAGTCCCTGAACATATGCTGTCCCCATATTCACAAACCCTCTCTCAGGCTTTTGTCACTACATGGAACCATTCACCCACTCAGTTAGTATGCACCGAACATCTGCCATCTGAAAGGCTATAGCAGAGTCCTACAGACGTCTCTGTCCTTGCCCTCTTGGGGCATCCATAGTATTTTTCGTTGTCTGCACCAGTTGTCATTTGTCAATATTCATTCCTGACAACTTGCCGGGAGAAAGTTTTATCACTACCTTTGCTAAGGAAGTCCACTGTGAAACATTTGACCAAGAATGTGCTAAGAATACTGTCTCCCAATGTCCCCAAAACCTCTAGTTGTATGTGCCAGAACAATGCTGGATTCTGCATGGAAAGGGAGAAAATGGCCCTCCTCAACTCTGTGCCACTCTTTTGGTATCTGGGCCCCAAAGCAAGGCTGCTTCATGAAAAAGTTTTCTGTAGCCTTAAGGGCTCAAAACCAATCCAAAGGGCTCAGTGTCATTTTATCATCTCTGTCATTCTCATACCCCTCTTCCCTGCCCCAATTCTAGTTATCAAACTAAAGCACCCAGGCATGTCAAAGACAGCAAACACTTACTGGGTGCTAAGTGGTTGTGTTTATACTAGGAGTGTCTGGACTCCAGCTGAAGTGGCCCATGACATTATGTAGTGTACTTTAAAAGCTTGGCCAGCAATCTAGCACATAAAATGCAACGGCTTGAAGATTGTGCCCAGGGCTATGGCAATAAAGGTCATAGCTGCAGTTCAAGGAACTTGTCCATTATTTAGCCTGCCCAAAGGCTGAAGCAACCAGACCTCTGGGCTTAATCAAGGTAGATATGAAAAACAGGGAGCTTGAGGTAATCTAGAGGTGGGTGTGGTGCTTCTAATTCCTATGGAAATTGAAAAGAGCTCAGTCTGGGTTACCTCTAGAAGATACCAAACAAAGTGGAAAATGTGGTCTGGAACACGATTCAGCCCTAGAACACTGAGAAACCATGTTGTCAGGGAGAACATGTGACAACTTCCAAGGGCAAACGAAACAAAACAAAAATAGACACCAGGCCAATTAGAAATTCTTACTGAAGGGTTTGCTCTGGGAAGGCTAAGCACAGATTAAAATAAATCCAACCAACAGCAAGTCTGACCTGTCTCATGAGTGAGGGTCCACTGCAGTCTTACAGACCTTTAAAAATGGTCTCATTTGAAAGTTTCTACTCTACTGTAAAAAAGAATTCACCATAGAGAGAGTTATGATGTCCGTAATATGTGACACCAGATATTTATGACTGGAAGGTAGCTCAAATTTTGAAATTTCTGATATTTTGCACAGTTTTGTTCTCTCCATCATTTATATGACCTCAAAGGAAATATTTACAGTCATTAAAGATTTCTAATACCCAAGAATAGATAAATTCTCAGCTCAGGACTTGAAAAAGTAGCAATTAATTATTGTTTTTATTTTTATAATATTTATTTAAAAGATCATGTATATTGGTTGTAAATAATTTTTTTTAAATACAGAAGTAAATACATAAGATTTTAAAAGGCCTCTTTCACTCCTACTCCAATTCCCGCTCCCTAGAGGTAGCCACCATTAAATATGTAACATATCCTTTTTGTCTTTCCCCTATGCATATACATCTTCTTTCTAGAATATGGATTTATATTACGTAAACTGTTCTGCAATTTAGCTTTCATCACTAAATAATTTAAATTATGTATCTTTGTATGTCCATAAATAAAAACCTAATATCCTTTTTTAAAAATCCTGTATCATATCCCACTATATTGATGTAACATTATTTATTTATCCAGTTCTCTATTGATGGGCATTTGGATTACTTCCAGTTTTTTTTTCTTAACATGCTCCCCAGGAAAGTATCCAATTTTTGATTATTAGAGATAGTGCTACGATTAATATCGTGGTACATTCATACCTATGCATTATGCACGCATTCCAGGAGATAAACCCCTGGAAATGGAATTGCTTGACCAGATAGCATGTGCATTTAGAATTTGGTTAAATATTACCAAAATCATCTCCCAAATATTTGCACCAATTTACACTCCCACCGATGGTTACTAAGAGTGCCTGGTTCCCTACATGCTCCCAATACTTTGAATCAAGGCATTGACTAGTTAATTAAGGGAATGTGTATTCTGCTTCAGAAAGACATGGTGACAGAGGCCACTTTTAATTTGTTTTATTTTCTCTTTACTGTTGCTAAGTGCCACTTAGTCCTAAGGAAGGAAAAAAGAAATGCTTGTTTGGTTTTCAGATTGTTCCTCAAAGGTACAGGCATTTCCAAGTTATGAATAACTATCTTACAAGCAGCTACACCTGACAAATAAACAACTCCTGTAAAATTTAACTGCCCTGGAGGCTGGAAGATGTTCCCTTTCAGATCCTAGAGGTGGAAAAGTACACACCCCATGTTTCCTTACGACTATTCATTGACTCACACATTCAGGTGTATTTGAATCCATGGGTTAGTTCACGCTCACATTCATACATTCACTTAACTAAATCAGATAAGTTCTGGGGTATGCCCTTCCAGATTGCCTTTGTATACGCATTCAGAAACATAAATATGAATATTCATGAATTTCTGTTATGAGAGAAAAAATTTAAAACAGCATACAGATTAATCAATATGCATCCTATTTTAATAAACTATTTTCTTACAGAGAATGCATAATTCATCCATACCAGTTTAGTGTCCTTAATGGCTGCCTCCCAACTCATGAACTTACCTGCTGGCAATCCGTGCCTTCTACTTCTCTGCATTTCCTTTCCTTCTAGGAGTTTTTCAGCTTTCTGCCTCTGTCTTACCTGTCCTCCATTGCTGACTTTTCATTTTGGAGTTTCACTCCACATTTTCACTACCTTGGCTCCCTGCCCCTGGCCGAAGGCAAGGACTTCAATCTCTCTATTTTCTTGTTGCCCTGTAACTTCTAGCCAGTACTGCCCACTCACTGCCCCGGTGCCAACGTCACCAGCCCAGCTGCTCGCATACCTGGGGAAGGTGTGATGGGGCTTGTTGGTCTTAAGTGACAAGACTGCAAGCTATCTGGAGCTTCAGCTTACTATACTCAAGGAAAGCCTGGAATAATGACTCAGGTGGGTTGTTGGTGTGTGTGTGGCTTGAAAAAGCATATTCAAAATTATGATTTTAATTTGGAAAAAAATAAACCTACTGTTTTTGTATTAGAAACTTTAAAAGTAAAGCTTGCAGACAAGTCATGGTAATGTCGACAATAGGGGAAACTGGGTGCAGGGTATATGGGAACTCTCTGTGACTCTTGCAATTTTTCTGTAAGTCTAAACTAATCAAAAATGTGAAGTTTATTCAGAAAACTAAGCTTGCAAAATCTTACTGACTGGTTAGGATGCTCAGAAGTCACAGGTATTCCCAATTAGGGGTATAGTCTCTGAGACTCTGTGTGGGAAACTCAAATATATAACCTGATGGCAAACATTATATGGGGTAAAAGTTTACAAATAATCAAAAAAGTAATTTGAACTGAAAAATACACCAATAGAGGGAAATCCCCATTGTGAACAAAGCAATGAAATTTAAATTTAGATGATGTTTTCTATAATTTAATGTATTATTTATATCTATTTGCTTCCAAAAGAGGCATAAAATTGTTTATAACAAAACTTCATATTCAGTGGAATAGTTAAAAAATATTGGGAAAAGGCACAATAGCATTTTTCAAAATATGTTTTGTAGAATGGGAATAGAGGTATGCAAAAAATAAAGTTCTATGTTCAAATAAGTTTGAAAATGCTGAAACAAAATGAAACAGTATTTCCTCCTTTCAGAATGTCACAGAACCTTTAGCTTCTAAGGAACATGGTGAATAAACAGGAGGAGGAAGGTGTATGCAAATCTCCCTGGCTACCATGTCCTTTCTGCGAAGATAAAATGTTCCATAATCTGTTACCTAGCTTTGGCCATTGAGCATTTAAAATGTAGCTAGTACAACTGCATGAAGTTTTAAAATTATATTTAATGTCAATTTAAATAACCACATGGGGCTACTTTAAATTATCCTACATATCTGGATAGAGCAGAATTAGAGCATCCCAAGGGCCAAACTTCCAAAGACCACACTTTGGACAGCATTTACAGAGAGCAGCGCTTCTCAAACTTTTTGGTCTCAGAACCCCTTGACACTCTTAAAATATCACTGAGGATTTTCATTTATGTAGGTTTTATCTATGAATATTTATGATATTGGAAACACTGAAATTTAAAAAATATTTATTCATTAATTCATTTTAAAATATTGTCAGTTGTTTTCCTTAAAGTGACAGGCTAACTTCATTTATTTTCAAGGAAATGCCTGCCAAATACCTAAGTCTGAGTAGCCACAGTTCATCTTCGCAATTGTATTTTCAGGTTTGTTCCATGAGAAATCAGCTAGTTCAGCTAGCGGCTCCAACAATCACCCAGCGCTCAAATTGTCATATTTCAGTACACAGCACAAGTGCTTTATGTGTACTTTCATTTCTTCATGGACTAAGGTTTAATAAAATTGATATTTTTTACTGCATCTTTTTTTTTTTAAACTGCAAGGGTGTGACAGTGTAGAATACAATGACAACCGTACAGTTGCAGGACACTATACACTGACAGACATGCTAAGGCACCAGCAGATTTACCCAGCATAAAACTTGCTTTGGCACCATCAGTGAAAAAGGCAGTTAGTCTTAGAATTATTGTGAAAACCGTCTTTGACCTTATGAACCCTTCGAAAGGGTCTCTGGGACATCAAGAGAGGGTGTGTCAGCCACATTTTGAGAAAAGCTGATGTAGAAAAAGGGTGTGGGTGGGGGGAAGGGACTCGCAGGGAATAAAATCCAGGAACCTGGGCCTTTAACTGATATTGATAAGAAAACTGGTGAAAGTCCAAACTGTTTATGACCACACTTAGGTTAGAAGGACATGGAGAAGTTTAAGTAGAATCCATGTTTGGAAGTGAGTAGTTGTAGCAAACAAAATGGGGTACCAATCATTACATCCCCTGAAATGTACCTAATTAGTTGCTCATTTAAGAACAATTTAATAGTATAAATTAGCTAACATAGTTCCCAGAGCTAATTCTTTACAGATGAAATAAACTCGAAAATGAAACGAGAGAGGCTATTTTCTGTAGTATTGGTCTGGAAAGTGTGGTATTTTAAGTTTACACAACTGAGAGCCCATTTCATTCTTTTTTTTTTTTTTTTTTTACTTTTCATATATTGTTTTTTTAAGTTGTTTCAGAATATTACAAGGTACAAACGCTTTGGTTACATATATTGCCTTGCACCGCCCAAGTCAGAGCTACATTCTTAAGTTTCCACTTTCTGACTTCCTTCCTGTCCTATAACTCCTGAGTTATAACTCCAAGGCTCATTTTTCCTTCTCACATTAGTGGACTTCAATTCTGTCAGGCACATCTGTTTGTCTCCACACCACACCTGGTTTCCAGTGTGAATTTTGGGGCTCACATTTTCAATGATTTCTCCTACCTTTCTGCCCTCCTTGTCTTATCTCTTTTCACGTTTGTCCGGCAGGCAGTACACCATAATTCGAAATGGGAAATGAGGGGCAAAGGTATTAATAATTCAGAACTGGTTTTGCATGCTTTTGACTCCTCCCTCATTACATGGCAAAGTTCTCTTGTTAGCTTGTGATTTACAGCATCTAGAGATTTTAATAGAAAAGCCTTCACTTGGAGAGTTATCGATGCTAGGAGCACAATTTAACAATGAAAGAAATCATTTGTGTTCTTACAACACTTACCCTGAAAGAATTCCAAAGTGCTCTAGAGATATTACCCAGTTCTCTCTAATTCCCGTAGTAGCCGACATCCTTATCTTCTATTTACTAAATGAAAGGGGAATTTCTAGTACCTTCTTCCCAGTAGGAAGATAAAGGATGAGTGCTCTCAAGCACAGACAAGCAAGGAAAATCCGATCATTCCCTTTCCCCTCCCCCACCGAAGCCGTGTAGTTCCATGCACAGTGTAACCCTTTGCATTCCATGGCTGGGATAAAGCACATTCTGATTCATCACTGGTCCCTCACGGCTCTTGTTATGCAGCTGACCCGTCTTCTCGAATCCTGAAGAGTTAACAGCCTGTGTTGCTGTTTAAAAAAAGAAAAGAAAGGAAAAGAAAGTGTGCAATTATGTTAATTTTTGCAATTTTTTTTTGCAAAAAAGAAGGTGCAATTATGTTAATTTTCTCAAAATGGGGGATGGGGAATGCTCAAGTAAGGAAAATATTTGCAGAAACCAGTGCCTGATTTAAATTGGTGTAAACCAGATCTTTAATAAAAAACTAACTATACAAATAATTGCATGCAACAATATAGGGCTCGATTTCATACAATGGCAACAAAGACTGATCTTACATTACAATTATCTGTATTGGAGAATAAATTCAATAGATATTAATGCTAACATTAAGAATCTGAATAATAGGCTGGGTGTGGTGACTCATGCCTGTAATCCCAGCACTTTGGGAGGCCAAGACAGGATTGCTTGAGGCCAGGAGTTTGAGACCAGCCTGGGCAACATAGCAAAATTCCATCTGTGCAAAAAATAAGGAAAAATTAGGTGGGAATGGTAACATGGTGGTGTGTGCCTGTAGTACCAGCTACTCAGGAAGCAGAGGCAGGATTGCTTGAGCCCAAGAGTTTAAGGCTGCAATGAGCTATGACCATATCACTGCACTCCAGCCTGAGTGACAGAGTGAGACCCTAATTTTCATAGTTCTATGTTGTTTCCCATATCAAGTCAATAGCAATTTAAAAGATTTATTACAAGAAGAAAAGTAACTAAAGGAATATCAGAAGAGACCAAATGTGGAAGTGGAGTTGGTCGACTGAAAACATTGGATTTCCTCAAGAATCCTACTTAAATTGGCTCCAGGAACTGGTTTCACTGGCAGCAAAAGTGTACCAGGGAGTTTGTTTCTTACTTCAGAGATACCTTGTACTGCATCATCATCGTGCTCTATTTATTTATTTATTTAACCTCAAGTGCAGTGACTGTCAGTACAGCATCAGTATACTAACATGATTTACGCTAAGGCACTTGCAGTTGTGCCCACTGTGACACCTGTCTCGAACACTCTGGACTGCCCTGCCCAGTGTGGAGAGGAGCAGCGCAAAGGAGGATGATGCACAGCCTGATTCAGTGTCTTTAAATACCTACACCTGCCCCAACACAGGACCCACTACGGAGAAGTTCCCCTTCTCAGATCTCTGAACATACCTCACTCATTTGACACCTTGGACTTGGACATCATCCTCTGGACTCTTCTTGACCACTGATCTTTTCAGGTTTTAGTATGAAAATGTCAGTTCTTGGTGCTCCCATGGCTGAAGAATGACCAGACATGCCAAAGTTAGGCAGGCATGAAAATGAGGTTTATTGAGGAGAGAAGGATAGGATTACAGGGCAAGAGCAAGACATAGGTTTACAGAGCGTGATACAAACGCCACAGATGACAACCAGACCGATGGCCCAGCAAAGGGAGAGCCAAAGAAAGAGAGCAAAAAGGGACTAGTTATTGTCTGTGTCTTCTTTTACAGTGCCCGGATTGGAACCTCCCTAGTGGCTCAGACGTCACTATGGAATGAATCACTTTGATGGGACAGTTGGGAGTCACATGACCTGAGCCTAACCTACATTGTTCTAGCTCAGTTTCCTGACTCTATGGTACCTATGCTGCTTGGCCCATGGGCTAGAGAGTCCTCTGCGTTCTTTTGTAGCTGGCACATTAAGTTATGATTGGCAGATTTATAGGATATTCCCTCCTCCCCAGGTATGGCAGCTGCTGAGGAGATTAGGGTGGGGCAGGATCAAGATGGGGGCAACTGCACCCACTTTTGTCCCTAGGAGACCCAGAATCCCTCGCCATCTACCTAACAATCTCACAGCTTATTCTACCCTTAAGACTTTGCCTTGTTTTTCTATTAGCTGTCACAGGAATGGCTATCCTCTTGAATACTGCCACAATTTCATCACCGGACTATAGTCCTTTCATTCTGAGCTTTTGCCCCAGCACCCCCTCTCCTCTGACCCCTTGTCTATACTCAATCTGCAGGCAGTCCTCTCATCTGCTAGCCTGGCCTCAAGGACCACTCATGCTTAAGCGTTCAGCAAAGTGACATCATCTGGAAATGTTCATTAATGCTGATTTTGAACCTGCGGGATTTTCTTAAGAGGGGCCATATACCACATACTCATACACATGTGCCACTCATACAGTGATTTCGTCAGTCACTGCGTCAGGTCCTGGAGAAATAAGCGTGCAGTGGAAAAGAAGGCAACAGCAACATGTAACCTACATAGAACCCAGGGCTCCGTATGTCTTAGTGTGGGAAGCACAGGCTAGTTCCAAATGGTAATTAAAAACATATTTCAATATTTATTTATGCCTCTCAAAGAATATTAAAGGGGTCCCAATTCTATTCTCCACAGACTTTGATTACCCAGAGGCTCTGATATGCTAATCTTCCCAAATTCTTTCCAGCCCTCGTGGCAACACTCCCGTTCTCTGAGTTCTTCATCTGTTAATCGATTTAGCTGCTTTCACTAGGTCCTTGCATTTTTCCTATCCCTTCTCATTCCCGTATTTATACCACTTTTTTTCCTTCCACTCTAGAAAAAAATCCAGAATTTGGCCAACTCTCGTTTGCCACGTGGCAGGGGGAGGTAGGGAGTGGGGAGCACTGGCAGGAGAATATTTTATCTCCATCACACGCAAGTAACCGTGGGTAAACCAAAATAAAATCCTAAGCCCCACCCCAACTGACTGAATAGACCCCCTCTTAGCCAAGGGGACCCCAGAGAATCCCTAAAAACTGAGTTTCCAGCCGTGACAGGACGGGAGGTCAGACATGCCTCATTATACCCCCTCTCTTTTGGGGTTTAGACACAACAACTGACCAGCATTAATGTTAAAATAAAGATCATAAGACTGACAGAACAGACTCTTTGTGGCAATAAGATACCAAGTTATAAACAGGACTGAAAGCTATGCCAGGTAAGGGGTAAGTCATGCACCTCGACACTTAAAGAATAAATTGTTCTAACTGTTCTTTCTTTTTCTCTAGCAGCTAAACAAGCACTGGCTTCAAGATAAGCAATGTTAGAACAATTGCAGCACATTCGCCGCCAGATCCTGACCCTCACACCCTGTTTCACAAGCCATAACGACAGCTTTGATTGGACAAGAGACTGATTTCAATAACTTTCTCCTGATAAGGAGACCATGGACCATGGACTGGTTCTGACCTGTTTACAGAGGCTACCCACTTGAATGCCCTTGTGTCCTGAAAAGACCTTTTGATGTAGAGGGTCTAACTGCAATACATTTAAATGTTTTCTCCACCCCAAGGTGAACATGGGTTGTATGTTGTAACATGCATGTTTATTCAATACACATGCATTAGGACCACCTTCATGAATATTCATAGTCCCCTCTGTTGAATATGTATATTGGCCAACCCATTCAGCATAAATTACCCCTCCCTCCTTCAAGTGCCTGTTTCTGGGCTTTGACTAGAGGCTGCACTTCCTAGCCTGTTAGAATGGCCACCTTGCAGGCTGTAACCCTTTTTAAGAAATAAAGTCTCTTTTCTAAATTTATAAATTGTGTGACTTTTAAGTTAACACATGTAATTACAACAGAAAGTGATATACCATCTATATTGCTAATGGCATATACAAGGTGCCTTGGACACATAAAGGAAGAAACAATCATTTCTGCCTTTTGTTTTTAGGTAAAAGTTTAGAAAACATTTGAGAAGAGGTAAAATTTGACCTGGGTCCCAAAAGTTGAGTCCAACAGGCATAACAGGAAGAAGGACTGTCCTAGGTAAAAGGACCAATACATACAGGCAGGAATGTCTGAACGAGGAGGATTTCTGTCCTTCCGTAATGTCTATAGTTTAGGGTGGATGAGTGGTCAGTGAAGGGAAATGAAGATAAAAAGGTGGTAGACGCTTTTTCAAGCTAAAGAGCTCAAACTTTTTAAAAAATATAGTTTTGGGCAGTGATTTTGAAAAAGGATTGAAGATAAGCAAGACTGCAGACAAGGCGATTAGTGAGGATGCTATTGCAGTAATCTGGATATCCTGTGATGAGGGCCTGAAACAGGAGCAGTGGATAGAAAATGAAGTACTTGGTTCAAAAGAAATTTAGGAGGCACAGAAAGAATAAGACTTCATAACCAATTGGATGAGGATAGCAAAGGAGAGGGAGGAGTCTAGGATGGTTTTTTGGCTTTCAGCTTAGGGACACAGGACAAATGTTGATGCTACTGAATATGGTGGATACACTAGTTCAAGGGAGAAAGGAAATATGTTTGAGTGTTTGTGGAACAATAGACTGATGAAGACAGTTGTGTATATGGTGCTTGAAAGGGTTCTGAGTTGTGGAGCACATTGTCTATCTGACATCTCTCTAACACCATCCTGGAGTGATAAGTGACAATCTTAATTCTGAAAGTCTCCAGTTAGGGGGACTTTACAATCAGTCTCATATTAACCACCTCTACATTTAGTACATCTTTTTCAGATAACTTTTCAGAATCCTAAGGTTGTCATGCTGCAGTTAAAGATTGTTTATTTTCTTGCTCAGAGGAGGAAGGGCACATATCCTTAATCTCTTCCATCTGGAAGAAATTCTTATGGTGGAAGGACTAGTGGTGCAGTCAGCCTTCATCCATGGTTATTTCTCAGAATCTCCATATGCCTACTTCGCTGCTTCAGATGCTGTAGGTGGTTGGCAGTTACTCTGTTGACTAACAGATCTAAGAATAAAAAATGTCAGAGCTGGAAAGACATGAGAAATTATTGACTCAAATCTCCATATTTTACAGTTGAAGAAACCTTTAAGCTGTTTAAGTTCACTTCCTTTTACTTCTCCTAAAAGTATGTATTCTTAAATTCTTAATATATCTGTGGTTTTTATTGGACCTTCTCCAAGGTTTCATCATTCCTCTTTAGCCGTGGAGTTTAGAGCTGGTTCTACTGAACAGTATCAACCTAGCATTTAGTAGAATGACTGATTTACCTCTCAATTCCTATTTATGCATCCCAGTCTCTTTTCTTTTAAAAACTTTATTGCAAAAACAACAAACAACATAAAATCAGAGCAAAAATTGCTCCCGATTCTGTCATTTGATTAAATCAATATTTAAATATGTCTGTGTTACATTCTAGTGCTTGTCCATAGACATATTCAATGTTTACCTATTTTTGTATGTAAAACAATTTTATATTTTCACTTAACATTATGACATGTACATTTTCCCATTTAACTACAACTTTGTCATTCCTTATACCTTCCTCCTTTAACCTTATGGAGTAAGTCCTGCCATAACTTTGTCTGTGATCATATAACATATTGACACCTATAAACATTTATATACATTTTTTTCATTGATGTCATTTGTGATTGTAACCATAAACATTTCATTGCAGCTTGCTTTTTTAAACCATAATTGATATTTCTTAACTACATTATTTTTAATAGTTACATATTTTTCCATAGTAGAAATATACCAGCGTGACATTCAAATTTTTAAAATTTTTTTCCACTACCAAAAAATACGATAAACATTTTGGCATACATGTCTCTACTTTTCTGAAGGATTAATATTTAACTTATAAATACCATAAAAGTGTACTGGCCGGCGGTAATAAACTTAGACCTGAGCCCCATACTGGAAGACAATTGTCCTGGCCCTCCTTCAGTTGGGCCCTTCCCCATGAGGCAAGGAGGCTGTGGGCCAAAGGGGATGTACCCAATCGGAATCTGGGACCCCCTTTTAGACTATATCCTTTCATGCCGAAGATGCTAAAATTCCCTACTCAAAGGTCCTGAGCCGACTTACAGGGCCTACGTGGGTCTCTATCCCAGGTCCATTCTCTTGAGGGCAGCCCATGCCACCATTGCAAACATCCCTAGGCCTGAGGGGTAGCTAAAGGGTGCTGAGAATACAGACAGAGCTTGGTCATGCAGTCTGGGGGGTCCATATGTGTATGCAAGACTCCTCTCAATGAGGGATGAAGCTGAGGGTAGGAAGAAAATGGGGGTGAGTTAATGGGCCACAGGTTGAGGTGGGAGGCTACCTTTCCTGTACTACCATGGTCTGATCCAGAACTCTGAGAAGGGCAATCATTTTAAATTCGAAAATTTAAAATTATTAAATTCCAGGCTCTTCCAGTTTGTCATGAAGGTATTTTTGTCAAAGGATGATGACAGAACATATATACATTTTTTTTATTTCAGGATATTATGGGGGTACAAATGTTTAGGTTATGTATGTTGCCCTTGCCCTCCGACAGAACATATTTTATTTAACAGTTTTTTTAGCCTGATTTTTAAAAAAAAACTTTAAAGAAAAGCCTCCATTTGTACTCTCGCCCAGGGCCTGAGAATCTTAAGGGCAGGCTTACTAATTGGTGTCTATTTTAATTAGTGTTTGTTCTGATTGGTAGGTATCTGTGTCATACTAGTTGTTAAATGTCTTAAATATCACTCCTGCTTATTTTTTTTTGTAGCATAGATTTCCTAAAGTAGAAGTGCTTGGTAAAAGAGTATGTGTAATTTTAATTTTAATGGATATTGACATATTATCATATTGTATTATTCACATTTAACATCCATGAAATTGGGATGCATCTTATAATCAAAGGAAAGAAAGCACTGTGTCATAGTTTAATTGACAGTCTTTTTCTTCCTTGGATAAAATAATGGTGCATCCCTCAATTGCTATCTTAGATTTGATAAAATGCAGTATTACCCCATTGTAGCAATTCCCATACCCACTACTACTATAGGAGAGTTCCTATTTTTAGCCAGCACCATGTATTCTTATTGTTTTCAATCTTTTGTGTGAAAAATAATAAACCATTTGCTTTAATTTGGATTTCCCTGACTACTAGTGATGTTGAGATTTTAAAATATACTTATTGAATTTTTGGATTTCTTTTTCTAAATTATTAATTTATATCCTTTTCCTGTTTTTTAAATTATGTTTTTTGTCTTTTTCCTATCAATTTGTAAAAGCTCTTATTATAGATATTAAACTTTTATCTATCATTTTTATTGTAAATATTTCCTTTTATGTTTTTTGATTTTTCTTTGTTTATGATGATATTACCATTCAAGTATTTAAATTTTTATATAATGAAATATATCAATCTTTTTGGTTAGCACTTCTGCTTATGATATCTCTCCGCTCTCAGGTTACACGTGAACTGTGAATTTTAAAAAACCTTTGAACAACATCAAAGGATGTTCAGTTTAAATAAGTCTTTTTCTCATCCCTAATCCTGGTTTATAACAGATTCTTTATTGCCTATGAGGAAATATTCCTTCTTTCTATATATCTCCCTCCCATATTTGTTTATAATAAAAAATGGTAGCAAACCATACTCATTGTCTATTCTTGTTTGTTTTTAAAACTTTCATAATTTCTTACTGCATTCTATTGCATACTTTATTAAACTTGTCTCCATTGAGTTTCATGATGTTAAAGATGCATCTCTACACTGAGACCCACTATGGCATTAGGCTTTTATAATATTCCTGCTCAGTAAACCTTTCCTTAAGCTGACATTAAAGTAAGCCTCAATAAATTTAAAGTATTGAAATCACATGAAGTATGTTCTCTGGCCACATAGAATAAAAGCAGAAATCAATATCGGAAAGTTAGGAAATTCACAAATATGTGGAAATTAACACACTCTTAACCAATGAATCAAAGAAAAAAATCACAAGAGAAATTAGAAAATACATTGAGAACAATGAAAATAAAAATACAATATACCAAAACATATGAGATGCAGGTAAAACTGTGCTAGGAGGAAATTTATATCTATAAATACCTACATTTAAAAGAAAATTTTTACATTAAAAAAATCAATAATTTAACTACATTAAGAGGCTAAGAAAAGAAGTGCAAACTAAACCCAAAGTAAGCAGAAGAAAGAAAATAACGAAGACTCATTAAAAAGTCTATAATAAAAATAAATGAAATAGAGTATAGAAAAACAATAGAGAAAATTAATAAAACGAGATGTTGTTTCTTTGAGAAAGCAACACAATTGAAAAACTTCTAGCTTAACTAAAGAAAAAAAGACAAGACTCAAATTACTAAAATCAGGAATGAAAGAGGGGACATTACTACTGACAGTATGTTACTTACAGCAACATAAAGGATGATAAGGGAACACTATGGAAAACTGTATACTACAACAAATTAGGTAACTTGTATGAATGGACAAATTCTTAGAAAGACACAGAGTTCTGAAACTGAGAAGAAATAGATAATAGATCTCTAACAAGTTAAGGGATTGAATTCGTAATCAAAAAAACCTCCCACAAAGAAAAGCCAGAACGAGATGAGTTCATCGGTGAAGTCTATCAACTTTTAAAGAAGAACCAGAAAAACAACCACCACCAATCTTTTACGAAATGGAGGAGGAAGGAACACTTCTGAACTTATTCCATGAAGCGGGTGTTACCTTCAAAATCAGAAAAAGACATCAAAAGAAAAGAAAACCACAGAGCAATATCTCTTATGAATTCACAAAAGTCCCCAACAAAATATTAGCACACAGAATCCTACAACATATAAAGAAGATTATATACCATGACCAAATGGGATTTATCCCATGTATACAAGCTGATTGAACATATGAAAATTAATCAACGTAATACAGCATATTAATGGAATAAAAGACAAAGGACAAAACCACATGATCAATCAATAGGGAACTTCCTCAAACTGATAAAGGGCATCTATGAAAAACCCACAGAGAACATCATATTTAATAGTGAGAGACTGGATTTTTTGCCAGTAAGATCAGAAACAAGGTAAGAATATCCACTCTTGGCCAGGTGCGGTGGCTCATACCTGTAACCCTAGCACCTTGGGAGGCCAAGGCAGGAGGATCTCTTGAGGCCAGGAGTTCGAGACCAGCCTGGGCAACATAGTGAGACCCTGTCTCTACAAAAAACGAAAAATAATTAGCCTGGGGTGGTGGTGCATGTGCGCCTGAAGCAGCAGGATCGCTTGAGCCCAGAAGTTCACGTCTGCAGTGAACTATGATTGCACCAGGTGCTCTAGCCTGGGCAATAGAGTGAGACCCTGTCTCAAAAAAAAAAAAAAGGAATATTCACTCTTACCACTTCTGTTCAGCATTATACTGGAGGCTCTAGCCAGGGAAAATAATCAAGAAAAAGCAGTAAAAGCTATAAAAGTAATAATTCTATCCAGATTAGAAAAGAAGTAAAACTATCTCTATTTGCAGATGACATGATCTTATATAGAGAAAATTCTAAGGAATCCACTAGAAAAATATTAGAGCTAATATGTAAGTTCAGCACAGTTTCAGGACACAAGATCAATTTTTTAAAAAATCAATTGCATTTCCATACCTTAGCAATGAACAATCTGAAAATGAAATTAAGAAAACAATTCCGTTAACATCAAAAAGAATAACATACTTAGGAATAAATTTTAAAAAAGAAGTGTAAAGGCCTGTACACTGAAAACTACAATACACTGTTGAAAGAAACCCAAATAACTGGAAAGACATCTCATGTTCATGGACCAGAAAACTTAAAATTGTTAAGATGGTAATACTCCCCAAATTGATCTACAGATTCTAAATGTAAGCGCTAAACCTATAAAACTCTTAAAAGAAAACACAGGAGTAAATCTTCACGACTTTGGATTAGACCTTGGTTTTTTTTAGATAGGACACCAAAAGCCCAACTTCTGTGCTTCAAAGGACACTATCAAGAAAGTGAAAAAACAAACCATGGAATGAAAGAAAATATTTGCAAGTCTCATATCTGACACAGGACTTGTACCAGGATGTATAAAGAACTCTTACAATTTGACAATAAAAAAAGAACCTGATTTAAAAATGGGCAAAGGCACAACAAACAATGGTGATCTAGCACCTCTTGTATTATCCTAGATAGAACTGGAACTCATTCTACTAAGTGAAGTATCCCAAGAACGGAAAAACAAGCACCACATGTACTCACCATCAAATTGGTATTAACAGATCAACACTTAAGTGCACATATAGCAATAACATTCATCGGGTGTCGGGCAGATGGGAGTGGGGAGGAGGGGATGGGTATATACACACCTAATGGGTGCAATGCGCACCGTCTGGGGGATGGACATGCTTGAAGCTCTGACTCGGGTGGGGCAAAGGCAATATACGTAACCTAAACATTTGTACCCCTGTAATATGCTGAAATAAAAAAATATTTTTAAAAATAGAAAAATGAATAAGAAAAGAAAAAATAAAAATAGGCAAAGCGTTTGATTATATGTTTCTCCAAAGAAGATACACAAATGGCCATAGACAAGATATATAAATGGCCAACAGGCGCATAGAAAAATGCTCAACATTATTAGTCATCAGGGAAATACAAATAAAAACCACAATGAAATACTATTTCCCATCCACTAGGATGGCCATAATAAAAATAAATGGGAATAAGTGGTGCTGGCAGGGACGTGGAGACATTGGAACTCTTATGCATCGCCAGTGGGAATGTTCGGCAGCCTCTGTGGAACAGAATGAGAAATACAGGGTTACCGTGTGATCCAGCAATTCCACTCCTACGTATATACACCAGAAAATTGAAACGTATAGCCATACAAAAACCTGTACACAAATGTTCATAGCAGCATTATTCATAATACCTCAAAAGTAGAAACAACTCAAATGTCTTCCAACTATTGAATGAATAAACAAAATGTGGTATATCCATATAATTGAATATTATTTGACTATAACAAGAAATGAAATACTGATATATGCTAAGATATGGATGAACCTTGAAAGCATTATGCTAGGGAGCCAGTTACAAAAGGCCACATATTGTATTCTTTCATTTACATGAAATGTCCAGAACAGGCAAATTCATAGAGACAAGAAGTAATTAGTGGTTGCTAGGGGACAGGGAGAGAGACGACAACAGAGAATGATTGTTAATGAGGACACGATTTCTTTTTGGGGTGACGAATATTTTCTGAAATTAGATAGTGGTGATGGTTACATAATGCTTAAAAATATCACTAAAAACCAATGAATCATATCCTTTAAAAGGGTGAATTTTATGTTATGTCAATTGTATCTCAATAAAGCTTTTTCTTTTTCTTCAATGGCTACTGGTTTTGACCCCTGGGCCACAGTTTACCAACCCTCTGTTGTAGACCAGTATTTACTGCCCCTAAAGAAAGACCATCCAATATATATTTTTTAAAGGCTACAAAAAAGAAAAAAACATCAAGCAGTTTGTTTTCCTTCCAAAATGTATATAGCATAGTAGTAAAGATTATGAATTCTGGAGCCACTTGATTAGGTTTAAATCCCAGATTTGACACTAATTATCTGTGTGTTCTTGGGATCATAACAATACCCACCTGCTGGAGTTGACGTAAGGATGAATAGCGTCTCCCATCCAGGGTTGTAGTAAAGACGAAAGCATTCAGAAGAGCCCCTGGTGCACCATGAGCACTCAGTGAGTGTCGGCTATTTTCCCTATTCACTCGGGTCAGTAAGCAGCCTGAGTAATTTAATAAGGTGATTTTTATTTGGGGTTCAAAAGTTTTGATCACAACCAACATCTTAACAAGAATGTCCTCTGCTCTGTACCACCCAGGTCACTCTCAGAACATGAGGCTGGCTGCAAGGAAAATGAGGAAGGATTATTAATATACGCCAGAAAATACGTTCTTATCTCTAGGAACTATTGCTAGCACCCTGAAAGGCTTTTCTATTTCAATATCTGAAATACATGGTGGGAAATTAATTGGTTTTCTCAATCTCATTTCTAGTGTCAGCTGTGACATCACAAAGCAAGCACCCAGATGGCACCAACTGAGCCTTTTGTCAGCATTTGTAGCACTGATGCCAAAAGGAAATGGGCCCGGCATCATGATCAAAATTTGCATGCTCATGGGTGGATACTTGGAAATGCAGTTAAGCAGAAAATCAGTAAATTATCAGGTACCATTCTTCTAACAAAAGTTTTATGAGTTTTAAGTAATAAGAAAATAGCAAAGAGTAAATCTCAGGCCTGAAGAGGAATGTAAAATAGAACATGGCGTGGACTTAACAATGGAGAAACCATTTCTGAAAAAAGAAACTCAAAAGGGAATTTGTAAACCCAAGTTAGCTTTCTATTTTTTTAGTTAAAAAATGAGATTTTCAGGAAAAGTTAATATTTTCAAGCAAATTTAGCTTTCACTTAAAAAACAATACAAAATTCCAATGATTTTAGTCTTTTGTCTGCTGTGGAAGGCCCACTGGGAAGTATCCAATTTTTCATTGTTATCGCTAAGACGCTGTCTGATCCACACACTCCTTTTTGTTCTTTCTGCAGCTCTTAGCCATCTGTCATGTCTTCTAGAGAGCCTCATAAACACATGTAGGTTAAACCATATGGTCATAAAACCTGTCATTCTGTCATAGTCAAGGTCTGCTTGTTTTTTTTAATAGAAATGCACTTGACCATTTTTACTTTACTTTAAAAGCTTCATCCTAATCCTGGAACCAAACGTCAGTCTGGCAATAAATCAGCTCTCTGTATGCATCTACGTAAAGTAAAATATCTGAATAATAGATATTTTGAAGTAGCCACATTTTCTCATTAATTTTGCTTAAATTCTATGATAAATGCCCTTTGAGCCATTAGTCACGTTGGCCTCCTCAATTTTTGACTTCTTCACTTCCAATTCCTTTTCCTTCAATCATCTTCAACTCCTCACTCCCATGTGTATATAGCCTGGGTTTGTCATCATCAAAATTGTACCACCTCTGAATTTTTACTTGGAGCAGCCCACTTTCAGCTCAGCAACTCTAGGGTGACAATGCAATAATTCTTCTATCTTATCAAGACCTTCAGTCCATTGACTACCACTTTTTCACTATCCATCACCTCCCTCATGTCTTGACTTTCCTCCTTACCCAGTTTAGAGTTCATGCTCTATTAATATATAACCACATTCATCGAAACATCCTAGTTCCATAGCCTTCCCTCCCCTTGGACTCACCTAGCAAAGCCCTATCCCTGCTTACACTCCACCATCTATTAATACTTGATCTCTTCCTGCACCCAAGCATCTGATGAGAAAACCCACCAGGCTGACTGGTATCATTTTAAATTTATGGTCATAAAACTCAAGAGTATCAAATCCTACTCAGTAATCCTCCTTTGCTGCTCTAGAATGTTCTCTCCAAAATTACCCTCTCATCCCTTCTCAACCTCCCTCCTCCTCTCTCCAGGACATCCTGGCCCCCAGATTAATATGCCAAAAAATCTTTTTTTTTTTTTTGAGATGGGGTCTTGATCTGTCACCCAGGTATCCCATCTGGTATCCTTGGCCCTCGGAACAGTAAATGCTAGTAGCAGCCCTTCCTGCCCCCTAGTCATTGTGCCAAGCACAAATGCCTACACAGTTCCAGGACTCAGGTGATCCTCCCACCTCAGCCTCCCTAGTAGCTGGGACTATAGGTGCACACCACCATGCCCGGCTAATTTAAAAAAAAAAAAAAAATCTGTAGTGATAGAGTCTCACTTGTTGCCCAGGATGGTTTCAACTCCTGGCCTCAAGTGATCCTCCTACCTTGGCCTCCTGAAATGCTGGGATTATAGGCATGAGCCACCATGCCCGGCCAAAATCTTCTATTAAACAATAAATACACTCCCTAGTCTCCACATCTTTCTCCAGCTACTGCCTCATTTTTCTTCTTCCTTTTACCTCTCCCGTCCCTTTCTCTCCTCAACCCACCATTTTTGGATTGCTGCTCCCACCACTTTGTTGCATCTGTTCTTGCAAAGGTCACCAACGACCTCTATGTTGCCAAATCTAATGGTCAGCTTCTCTGCCATATTGTATTTGAACTCCTAGAAGCAACTGAGACAACAGATACAATTAACACTCCTTCTTCTATGACATTCTTTGTTTTCCAGGTTTCAGGGACATCTCCATCTCTTGGTTTTCCTTCTGCCTCTGACCGCTCTGTCTGGGTCTTCTCTGCTAGATCCTCCTCCTCTTCCTGACTTCTAAATGTTGGAGTGTCCACAGTCCAGGGATCTTCTCTTTACATTCACTCCCAAGACAATCTCCTCTCATCATCTGTCAATACTAAATAAAATATGCAGTGATGAATCTCCAAGCAAAGGGTTTTCAGAGTATATATAAAAAGTAGAATTGCAATCAGGACACACACACAGAGCCCAGGGCGGTTTCCAGTGTGTCCAAAGAACAAAGGAAATGGCTGGGGTTTTATTGCGAAAGGAGAAAGGATTATGCAAGTTTTTTTGGAAAGAAAGTTAATTGGTGCTAGCAGAGGACCTTTGATAGGCAGGTGGCAGCAATTGTTAATACCGGGTAAAGATTGTCATAAAGCCATAGCAAGCTGTTTTGCTGGATTGCATTTGGGAGACAGTTTTTGGAACAGGTGTTTGTACCCCAAGCTTTTTCCCAATGGCCTCTGAACTCCATTTTAGTTGGGTATGAAAAGAATGACTCCAAATCAACTTTCACACATCTATAATTTGTATGACCCCAGACCCACCTCTTCCCCAAACTCTAGACTGTTTACTTGACAACAAACCATCAGCAAGTTCAGTCAACTCTACTGCCTTCAAGATGTATCCAAAACGTGTAACGTTGTCTTTATTTCCATTCTTGTGCCACCAATCCAAGCCACTGTGTCTACACTTGTGTACTTATCTACACTATTGCAGTGGCAACCTAACTGGTCACTAGGGTTTCCTTCTTGACTCTCAACAGCAGCCAGATTGATCTTTTAAAAATGAAATCTTTCTGCTATTTTTCTGCTTAAATTTCTCCAGTGGCTTTTGTCACATTCAGAAAAAAATAGAAACTCCTCCCAGCTCAAAAAATTTCACATCTGGCCTCAGTTAGCTCTTGATCCCATCTCCTACCACCTTCCCCTTTCCCTTGAGTCTCCAACCTCACTGGCCCAGTTTCTGTTCCTGGAACATACCAAACTCTTTCCTGTCTTTGGGTGTTGGCACTGGCCGTTCCCTCTCCCTGCAATATTCTCTCCTCTGACCTTTGTATAGCTGGCAAATTCTTATGGTTAAAATCTGAGCTTAAATGATTGCAATTCTTAGGAAACTCAACTATAAGAAATATGAGTAAAGTTCTCATATTTGCTGGGTGCTTTATCGACTAAATATAAACATAGGTAAGCTTTTTGCACTCTAAGTACTGTTTCAGCATTTTTACTTTTGAAAATTATAAAATTCTTCCAGAATTTAAATATACAGTATTTCATTAAATCGTCACTTAAAGGTAGAAAATGGTGTCGTAGAAATTGTGTCCACCGGTGCCTGGAGA
This sequence comes from Propithecus coquereli, assembly GCF_000956105.1. Classification (NCBI taxonomy): domain Eukaryota; kingdom Metazoa; phylum Chordata; class Mammalia; order Primates; family Indriidae; genus Propithecus; species Propithecus coquereli. Next base: position 1,954,328 of record NW_012141302.1, on the reverse strand, counting down.
ACCATGAGAGGCCATAGTACTGCACAGCCAGACCTTGCAGTGTGAGTGTGGATCAAGTGCCCCCATCTTTGTGAACAGGAGTTTCCCTGCCTGGAAAGTAGATACAATTACCCCTTGCTTAAGACAAGGAATGTGCACGTGTGTATGTGCACCTGTGTGTTTGATAACAAAGGAATTAAATACGTCTTCGATCTATGCTGTACTTTTCTCTTTTCTCTTAGAAAAATACATAACCAAGTCATGCACTCAGCATTGCCTTCTGAAATTCTTCTCGAGCTTGTAAGTTCTCTTTATAGGGGGATGTAGATTAGATAATTTTCATGCAATTCCTTGAGAAAATAGATAAAGAAATATGCCTGGCTTCACAAGTAATAACTTGATGAAGAAATGATTCAAAAACAAGAGGAGAGCAAGCAGGTGAGCAGTGTTGTGGGAAAGCAGCGGCATGGTGGGTGGGGTAGTTGTTCACTGGGCTGACGACACGTCTGGTATCCTGGCCCTCGGAACAGTAAATGCCAGTAGCAACCCTTCCTGCCCCTAATCATTGGGCCAAGCACAAATGCCCACACAGTTCCAGTCACCCTCTGGAGTGCCTGAGAATTCGTAAATGGCACAGCCATTATCTTGGTGCTTTGTATTATACAGCAAATGTAACTTCAGTGTGAAATGTGCTAAAGAGACAATTCATGCAGTACTTTTACCCCCAATGTTTTTATGTTATGTTAATAGCCTTTTAGCTTAACGCTTTTGTGCCATGAAAGCCAATTCTGGAACATATTAAGTGTGTTAAGTGAGGGATAGGTATGGGGATCTAAACCTATCACATGGAATTGGGGAGAGGGATCCTTTTTGATAAGCAGTTTGGAGACAAAGTGCCTCATCAATGTTCAACAATACGATGACTGCCCTGGAGGCCATTATCACCTTCTTCCTTACTTATGAGAGTACAATTAAAATTTGGGATCTCTATGTTTTTCTTGAAAGACTGAATTTAGGAAGTCAAATAAACAATTTTCTTAGCAATTATTGGGAAGAAGCATACTAGTATGATATTACACCCTCGAAGGACACTGTGATAGACCAGTGTGGTTAAGTACCTTCCAAAATGGCTCCCGGTGATTCCTGCCTCCTGGTATTCACACCCTTGGTAACTCCCTGCTCTTTAGTATAGACGGGACCTAGTAACTTGCCTCTAATGAATAGAATAAGGGAAAAATGATGGGATATCGCTTCTGAAATTCAGTTACAAAAAACTGCGACTTCTGTCTTGCTCTTTCTCTCTGGCTTTTCTCAGCCTGCTGACTCTCGTGAGGCAAGCTGCCATTGTGAGCTTCCCTGTGGAAAGGCGCATTTGGCGACGAACTGAGTCCTTAGTCCAACAACCCATGAGAAGAGTCCTGCCAACAACCATGTGAGTGAGCTTACATATGGATCATTCTCTGGCCAACACCATGAGACAGCCCGTGAGAGACCCTGTAGCAGAAGACCCAGCCAAACCATGGCTGCCTTACAGAAACTGTGACATAGGAAACATTTGTTGTTTTAAGCCACTAAGTTTGGGGATAATCTGTTACACAGCAGTAGATAACTAATATACTCAGTCTTCTCTAAACAATAGAAAACACTTGTGGTGTGATTCATGCTTTATAGTCTTTAAGACTGAAAAGCAATCAGATTTATATATTTGAATAAAGAGCAAGGCAGGGCTGAATACAAAACTTCCTGAACATCTCTGGCAGAAAAAAACCCAAAACATTATATGGCAAGATGGCATAGAAGAGAGATCATCTAGGGGTGCGAATCATATGTCATTTTCACTAACTCTAAAAATTTGAGCAAGTGTGTAACTTCCCTGGGATTCAGTTTCTTCATTAAAAAGTTGGTGATGACCGCCAAGCATGGTGGTTCACGCCTATAATCCCAGCACTCTGCGAGGCTGAGGCAGGAGGATAGCTTGAGGCCAGGAGTTTGAGACCAGCCTGAGCAAGAGCAAGACCCCATCTCTACAAAAATTACAAATATTAGCCAGGTGTGGTGATGCACACCTGTAGTCCCAGCTACTTAGGAGGCTGAAGCACAAGGGTTGCTTGGGCCCAGAAGGTTGCAGTGAGCTATGATGACACCACTACACTATAGCCTGGGCGACAGAGAGAAATTCTGTCCCAACAAACAAACAAACAAACAAAAGCTGGTGATGGGATTGGCCTGGACTGTAAGAACTCCTAACATTCTATGATGCTGTGATTTAGGGAACGCAGACAGGTCCCACCTCCAAAATCTCCTTCTCATTTGCTGGAATCTCCATCATTAGGAATTTGTTCCTTAGTGCTTCCAGGGACTGTCCCTGAAGTTACCACTCAAGGGGGAGAAGTTTGGATGGTGAGATGGATGGAGAAGGAAATTCTATGGATATCTTCATAGTACAGAAAGTTAAGTTCTTGTGTTGCTATGAAGCCCCTGCAGGGTAGTGGTGACAGAAACAAAGATAACCATGGTTGATTTCACAAAGTTGAGGACCCAGTAGGCTTCCTTCTTTCTGATATATGTGCACTGTATAACTGATCATATTTCCCCTCTTACCTTGGCTGCAAGGAAGCTCAGAGTAAAACTCAAGTTCAGTCATAGCCACTATGTTAAATTTTATGGGTCCTGTATTTGTTGGTGTTCTTTTTCCCTGTCCTAATTCATCTACTTCTAGTTGGTCCCATGTCTTTTGTTACAAGTCAGCTCAAATCATTTGTGGAAAAAGTTGGAGGCACAAATAAATATAATAGACACAAACGTACATATTTAATTTTTTTCCTCTAATTGTGAAATACAAACAGAAATAGCAAATCTGGAGATACACTTCTAACTATTTTCAAAATTTAAAGTTAATAATCAAAGGGGGGAGACAAAGATTTAAATTAGCATAATTTGTAAAAAGCATAAATTGGAAAAATTAAAGAAAACACAAATGGCAACAATATTTGTACCGTTTTTATTTGTAAAAATAACCATCTGAATGCATTTCCATAGTATATTTCAGTTAAGTACTTCATTACATTATTAGAGCATTCAGTAGTTGCAAAAGTATTAAACTGTGCTTGAGAAGATTCAGATAGGTTCAAAGTCATTCACTGAACTAAAAGTCATTTTCCTCATTTTTACCATCATGACATTTACCAGAGTCATTCAACTCCAATTTACATAGAAAACATTATAGACAAATCCCACTGAAATCATCAAACAATATTTTATGCTGTTACAAATATGTTATGCAAAATATAACACTGGCACCAGATTTGTATCATCGTGCTTTGCAAATATATATTGCACATGCTAAAGCATAAAATATGTAGACAAAACTACCAAACAAAAGATATTTGCATTGAACTTTTAGATCACTGCATAAGAAACGCATAGAATTACATTTGATACAAACACTCAGATTGTCACTATCTTAAAACGCTTTTCCCCTATAATACTGACCTATGGTTTACAGTTTTGTAAGAAGAAAGCATTTCAGCACTGCAAAATCCAACATAATCCCTATAGAAAACTTCAGCATTTTCATATTCATTTCAATGCAAGTAAAAGGGGAAATAGGAAAAAAGACACTTTACACATTCAAAGAAAGGCTGAAATGAAAACTCACTGGTATCATATTGCTCTGATAACACTCAAATGAAAAAAATACAAAACATTTCACAGAACATTTTCAGAATATACAAATATAAAAAGGCACTCTAACTTCATATTACAAGACAAAAAAGGGATGAGTTCTTCAACTAACGCAACAGATAAGCACACCAAGTTGCTCAACAGTACAAAGAATAACTAGTGCAGCAAATTCATTTGATGTTCTTGTTCTAATTTAATAATAAAATAATAAATGAAGCAGTGTTTACTGCCTAAAGTACCAAAACATACTATGGTGCCCTTTTAGTAGTGATAAATAGAAATCCCCTGAGCTATTTACTGTAGAATCATAGCAGATTTTAGGCAATTTGGAGATAGTAATGTATTTACCAAAGATAGACACTGGTGAATAGGTAAGTGCAATGAAACATGATCCCTGTGGTTGTGGTTAAAATACAGTCTAAAAATAACACATCTAGGTAAAAGCACTAAGCAACTAAGACACAATGAAAAAACACAACATTTTTCTGTTTGTTTTTTTTTCTTAGAAGGCTATGTTACAAACATAATTGTATTTCTAGGAGATGTAATCAAAACACAGAAATTATAGCTTTGAAAGTCATTGCTTAAAGAAAAAAATTTGGTCTTGGGGGAAGGGAGAAATAGAGAGAGAGGGGTAGAGAGATATATTGAGTGATTCATTGTAAGCATGATTTCACTTTGTTCCTTTGTCCTCCTCTTACCGGTAAGAGAGTGGAGAAAAGTGCAGCTCCATGGAGAAGATACTGTCTCATGGCTGGTCGCAGCTTTGCTGAAAGGATCCTTGTACTCTCTGCTACTCTACAGGAAACATGTTAACGCCGCTTCCCCATTGATACAGGCATTGTTATTTTCTGCTTTAAATGCCAACTGAGCAAGATTTCCATTGACTTCTAGAAAAAGACACCGCAGTATATTGTGCTTCTTCAACATTGGATCTCCCTTATTTTCAGTGTTTTGGTAAAGATAAGGTCATTATTGCTCATTAGCACTTTATCTACTTTTTAAAAATTCATCTTCTCTAAATAAACAAAAAGGACAGAGAAGGAGGGAAACACAACACCAAGATTTTTTTTAAAAAATGGTGGTCATGTTGAAAATTGACAATGAAATTAATATCAGTTCTTAAGTCCTTTGAACAAGTTCTCATTTGTGAAGAATCCAACATGAGTTTTAATTAAATCCAGGATATTAAAAGAGATTAAAGTTTTTTACAGCTAGATGAAAAATATAATACAGTATCTGTATTTGATCCAGATATGATAGAACACTGTTTTAAAAATCTCTCACATACACTATGAATAGAAATTTCCAGGATGAAAATGAAACCCATTATAAAATGTGGGAGAGGACCGTCCTAATTCAACATATTTCTTTCCTGTCTCTTCCTCAAGTGGAAAATAGCACTTGAGCTGGTGATTTTTATTTCTCTCTTGGCACATGTGCCCACACAATGACATCATTTCCCATTAGGTTACTGGGACCAGGTGAGATTTTCAGTGTATTTAGGGTAATTTCTGGATCTTCTTTGGGCCACCTTTATGTAAATGATCCACTACACACTTCAGTCTTCATCTCGCGGACGAGCATGCAGACTGCAATGTCTTCTAAGCTCTAAGCTGGCTACAGACTGGGGTTGAGTGATGAATGTCGTACCCGTCTCTAACCAACACGGAAGAACCTGAGGGTCCACTGGAAACCTTAGCAGGGGAAATGCTGGGTCTGGCCCCAGGGCTGTTGGCTAGCCCAGGGTCAAGTGTGTTTTCCACTTCTCTGTTATTCCAAATAAGATACATAGCAATTAAACAATGGATGTTTCCTTGGTATTTGTTTCATTTCAAATAAATATAAACACATTTACATCAAAAGTACATGGACATTTTCTGTAGTCTGGCAAAAAATAAACCATGGTCGACACATTATCAGTTACAAATGTTAAGCTGTCAACTAGAAATCTGTGTCATAAGAAATATAAAATACAACAAAGACTGGTACGCCAAAAGACTACATTTTAACTCCATAGAAAAGCTACTTCAGTTCTCATTTGCATTTTGAAGGAAAAAAAATTTAAATCTTCCATTTTAGACTGAAGCATTTTGGTCCTCATGGATAGCTGGTTGATGAACTACATACATACATATATATATACATATGCGCACACATGTGTGTATATGTGCACAATTTTTAAAGAGTCTCATTCTTCTTTTTGTACAGCTGTTCCAGGTGCGGAACGGGGTCCATTTGACCTAGAAGCTTTGGCAGAGGGAGTAGACACAGCATTCACTATGTTGATTCATCATCAAACAACTGGCAATTGGCTTTAATTTCTCTATCACCCGTTTCTACTTTCTGCTTTTACTTTCTTTGCTTCCTTTTGCAGTCACACTTTCACTCACTTGGCATGACCTTGACTAAGCAGCTCATTAACATTTTACTATTGATGAACAATGCTGATGATTCTGGTTTTAAAATAGTATTTTGATTTAAGAAAGAATTAACAAGGGGCAGTTTAATGTTAAATATGCATATTATCTCAAAGTTTCGGTACAATATAATTTTCACCTGAAATGTTATTAGACAGATTTTGGTTCAATCACTTGGGTGAAAATTAGTTACAAGCTTGTTGTGGGGAACACTGGGTGCTATATTTGTGTTAAATGAAAAAAAGTTCAGTTTTTCAATTCATCTGGCAACTTTAACAAAGATCCTCAGAAAGAAGTTCTGGATATTTAAGTGCTTGCTATAGACAGGATATGAATAGCTGGACTCCCCTACGAAGATTATTACAGGCATTATTTCTGAAGATGAACACCTTTACCTTTGGCTTCTGGTGAGGACGTAAACATCAAAGTGAGAAGAGGTTCGAGGTGTTTCCTATCTACCTCGTCCCTCCCCTCCCAGGGGATCTGAATGCCACATTGATATACTTCTGAGAACTCACTGCTGAGTGCATGAAGAAAGATTCTTTATAGCAAGCAGTTGCCTCTTGGTTGCATTATCCCCAAAGAAAAGGAATTAAATACATTTTTTATTCCTTACTTAAAATGAGAGGTAGACTTTCACAGAAGTACCTTAGATCTAAGGAAAACATGAACCAAAACAAAATCAGGGCCCATCTGTGTGAGTGTTTCACCCAACAGCCTCTCTGCCCTCCCTTGGTTCGATTAATTCCTTCTCTACTGGCTTCTGGAAGCCTGAGCCCCAAATGATACTTGAACACAACATAAACCTGGAATTCAAGCTTCCTTCCCTTCCTCCAACACAGGTGATCAAGGAAAAGCTTCTACAGTCCAAAGTCAAAATGTTTCCGAATCAGAATCGTTTTCATTGTACCCATCCTCCGAGCCTACGTTGTTACTGCACAGGCTAACCATGCTACCCAGATTGGAGAGGGTTGTCCTGCTCAAATTGTCTTTTTTAAAACAAACGAAGTTGACAGCCGTCATTGTACCGGAAGGAGAAAAAGGCATCATGGTAGCCAAAATGAGGGCCAGGCAGTCAGCCACGTCTTTGTTAGGAGCGCAAGCCAGGGCCGGGGTATGACCTGGGCGTAAATGCAGACAAGGCAGTGGTTAGTCCGGGGCAGTCCAGAGGCGGCGCGAGCATTCCACACTACATCTCACGGGTTCTCGGAAGCGGAGATGTATGTCAAGTTAGAAATCATGCGGGGTAAAACGGAGAGTCGCTCTCCACAAATCATGCTAGGGGTGAGGCTAGAGGGGAGAGGGAGGGGGAGACGTTCTATGGAGGGCTTTTCGGTTTTGTTTTTTCCAGCTCACATGACTACAGCAAGCACCGTGTCATCCAAAGTTAGGCAGAATTCCAGCCTTCATCTAGTGAACAGAAACACAAGGGGGCGGGTGTGGGACACAACACCACAGGAAACAGCAACAGGACAACCAGGAAGATGTTTCCACTTGAGAGCACACGCACACCATGAGCCTCAGGCCTGGGCCCGAGTAGGACTCTCATTCTGAGAACAACGACTTTGCATTGTTAGCTAATTGTGTGTCAGACTGGAAAGGATATTGGAAATTGCATGACTATAAAAGTGAGTAATGTAGTTATATCACTTTATACATACACTATTTACAGCATACACCAATGAACTGGTTTCAGAAAAATGAAATCATTTGAGTAGATCAGATAGAGGAAGGCACTGGTTGTTTGTGGTTAAAAATTACCATCATTTAAGAGAAATTTAACAGAATTTTAAGAAATAGCCACCCCACCAACCAAATCTGAATCGGAAATGTAACAGATGTAAGAAAATGACTATGCTTGCCATAATTAGAGTCGTGTCATTCTCTGCCATTTAGACTTGATGTGTCCAGTCCAGATGAGAAAACTGCCTCAACACATAAAACAGGTGTGTCTTGGGGAGGTCAATTAATAATTCTTTGACTTAACTGTTGCCTGTATCCAACCTTTTTTCCACTGAAAGGGTTGGCCAGAGTTCCTACCACCCAATGAGTAGTGCCCTTGCTCCATCACTCAGAGGAACTGGCTCAATGAAACCTAACATTTTGTTGTTCTGTTTATCATCACTTGACCTGCTTTCCCTGCCCTGCCCTTTAAGAGATTCTTCTTTCTGGTATGAAAACAAACAAGAATGGACAGGTATCTTAGCATTCCATTCCACAAAGGTCAGTGAGGAGTAAAGGAATTCTGATTGTAGCACTGTACAAAATTGCCCCCGAGTGTTCCCAGGCCTATGGGACTCAGCTAAGCTCTGAGATAGGATGCAGTTCCACTGACCCAGGGTTCTTGTGCCTGAGGTTGCTATAGGCTGGGCAAACCTCAGATGCAGCAGATTTATATCAGAGAAAGGCAAAACTAATTTATTCTGTTCTCTTTGGTTATTTTGTAGAAAAATTGTCGGCCTCTGCATGCCAACCCTAAGGTATATTATGGGGATAAGAGGGTGAGGGAAGGTGAGGCAGGAAAATCAAAGAGATGGGGTAAGAGAGAACTTTCTGCACTTCCTAGGTGAGTCAGGTTGGGGACAGAGCGGGATACATGCTAGGATAAATGGGGCTGCAAAACCAACACTAATAAAAGTTAGCTAATGATGTCAGTATGGCTGCTTACTTCTGAGAAATAGGCATGAGCTGCTAATTCCAATACCTGTAATAAGCAGTTAATTGAGTTATATTAATACATTATAATGCTTTAATTAAATGCCACAATTAATGCCATATTTAAAAAATTACTTAATTCATAAATATCCAGAAGTTCCTTTTTTGCTCCCCAAGGTTAATAGGCATTTTGCTTAAAATGGCAGTTTAGTACAATTCTAGTATTCATTAGCTTTCAAAACTTCTTAGGAAGCAGAGTAGAAAGCTTCTGTTAAGAATTAGTTCATTTAGAAAAGAAACATTATATAGATCAGGAGAAGCTTTCAAGTGTAGACATTAGTTAAGAAATTTTATTCTTATTCTCCAAATTTCCATATGGGGAATATGAGTTCTGATCTGTACTTTAAAAAGAAAAAAAGGTTTGATCTCAGAATGAACTGAAATACGATCAAAGACTTAGGTTTTTATTTGAGCCCTCGAGCATGCACTAATGACATGTGTAATCCCTAACTCTTCAGCATACACAGTTAGGATTTTGAATGCCAAGTCGAAAGTTTTTCGGTGTGTCTAAGACAGTTTAACCACCATGCTGAGGAGTTAGAGCCCAGCTGCTGACACTACATGCAAAATGCACAGCACTGGCGTGCTACAGGTAGACTGTGTGATTTACAAAAAGACAGACAGGATGGATTATCCTCATTTGATTTCTCACACACATAGAACTTCCAAGGAGGAGAGAGTTCTCACTGCCTTTTTAACTAGCTCCTATCTTTCTCATTTTCCTCTGGCTTAACCGGCATATGGAAGGTACCTGCAGTGCCTGTTTACTTTTACCACTTACCATTTTCATCGACAGCGAGGACACAGGCCCCTTTGGCCAGCAACTCCTCAACTACTACCTTCAAGCCATTGCGTGCAGCAACATGGAGGGGTCTAAAAAACACAAGACCAAGCATCAGTTGTCATACGTATTCTGTGAGAATGTAGCATTTTGGTTAGCCTATGTCACTAAAGGGAAGAAGTAGTTAAGAATCTATAAATAGTATGTGGATATTTTTACTGTTTAAAAAAGGTATTTGTTGACCAGATCTTTTCCAGGTGCCAAAGATCCTACTGTTCTTACATGTTTGGCCCAGGTAGGTTTCTCTGCAGATATTACAAATATTCTGCATCTCCAACAATCTCAATGACAGTACATAGACAGAGGAAGAACTCAAGCTCTTGGGTGTTTTGCAGAAGGTTCTTTACCACTTGATTTCTACTACAGCATTTGAATCACTGTTTCACACAGTTAGCTCATCAAAAGACCAGTATTAATATCATCCCCATTTACAGAATCTCAAAACTCTTTGTTATTGCTAAGTGCACACAGATGTTTTACTGAATTTATAATACTTTAAAGAATAACATCAAACTCAGTATATTGTGCAATAAAATGCAAAAAATCTTAAATGAGGTCAGGCACGGTAGCTCATTGCTAAAATCCTAGCACTCTGGGAGGCTGAGGTGGGAGGATTGCTTGAACTCAAGAGTTCAAGACCAGCCTGAGCAAGAGTGAGACCCCATCTCTAGTAAAAATAGAAAAATTAGCCAGGTATCTTGGTACGTGCCTGTAGCTACAGCTACTTGGGGAGGTTGAGGCAGGAAGATCATTTGAGCCCAGGAGTTTGAGGTTGCAGTGAGCTACGATGACACCACTGCACTCTAGTTGGGGCAATGGAGCGAGACTCTGTCTCAAAAGAAAAAAAGAATCTTAAATGAAAAAAAAAAAAGCCTAATATTCCTTTGCCTTTATAAAAATGCATAAGTAATTTCCTAAAATGGAAAAATGAAGCAGCTTTCAGATCTTTCACACTGAGGATTACACTGAATGATATTAAAATATAATTAAGACAAATAGCTTAGAAACTCTTCAAATGTATTCTGGGAACCTGATTTATAAAGCTGTCATTTTCCAGTCAGAATACATAATGCTAATGCATAATACAAATAGTTTCCCCAAATATGTCAGTCTGTAAGCCCTTAAGATTTTTCTAACAGCCCACTAAATTTATAATGTTACCCCAGGAACATCAGCAAAGAAAAACACAGATTTCACAAAATTCTATGAAGACATATCAAAATAATGATTCTAACTAAAACTGTCTGGCTTGATCAGCATTTGTAGGTAAGTGACTGTCAACTTTACGCAGGGGAAGCCAGGTCTACATCTCTCACCACTGTGTTCCCTAGAGCTTGCCTGGCACATGGCAGGCTCTTAATACTCATCTAACAAATGACTATGACTCGGGGTCTGAGTCAAACTTTGGTAGTTACACTTACGTCTGCAGTGCATTATTTTTTGCATTAATAAGGCTCTCATCTTGTATCTTGTCAAGTATTAACAAGGCACATTTTTCGTGACCCTAATAAAGAAAAAGAATGATAAGAAACATGGGACACAGAGACACAGAAAGGTTTCTGAAAAATCACTTCATTATGCTTTAAATTGGAAATGAATTTCCTCTGCCTTGAAAACATTCTATGACTATTTCCTGAGTGATTTTTTTCTTCTAAAAAGCAAACTGGCCCCAGATACTCTGAGATTCTGAATAAGGTCTATTAGGACTTGGTTAACATAAGTCTAATCTAAAATATTAATATTTCTAAGATAAATTTTAGAATTAATGTCCAGAGAGCTAAAGCAGATGCTGGTTTAGCTAGGTTAGCTGGTAAATAGGGAGTATCCTTTAAGTCCTTCAACATTACTTTTTAAACATACATAAAAAGTCCCACCTCCTATCTCAAGCCTTCAATTACCACTTCAGTGAAGCATTTATTCTTAGAATTCCCATTACACCTATTATCTGTGTCACTCATCATCATTTATTATTGCCTTATATTTTGCAGAGACCCTATCTCAGGAAAGCTAATTCTTTTCTTCCTCAACTAGGGGAAGATATCTCTCTGTATCTTATGACAATAGATGGTTGATCACTTTTGAAAATCAATTGGTAAGTCAGAGATCCTTTCACGATTTCAAGCCTGGTGCACTTTTAAGGGGTCATGGCTTCCTAAACCCTTGCTAAGCAACATGTGGCCCATAGACCAGCAGCAGCAGTATTTCCTGAGAGTTAGAAATGTTGAATCTCAGCGCCTACCCCAGACCTAATAAATCAGAATCTGTAATTTCACAAAATCCCCAGGTGATTCATTTGCACAATAAAGTTTAAAAAGCATTGCCCTTATATTCACTAAAATACTACACCTTGATATAAACTGCATAAAACTGAGCACTTTTGTGTTCTTCATGGGCTTCCCAGAGCATGAAGTGAGAAAATGCAAGCAATGAAAGGAATGGCTGAGACTTCTAACACCACTGGGTATAGGTAACACCTTTAATGTTTTAACTATGTTGAAATAAATTACCATCATTTGGTACCAACTGGCTTCATACTATAATGCCTCATATGGGAGACCCTTAAATATAATTTTAGAAATATCCACAGAGGTTTCATGCTGATGCACTGCGGTGGAGTGTAACCTGCCATCACCTTATCAGAGGGCAATTTGGTGTTAAAAATGTTTGTATCCTTGGACTCGATGATTTTACATTTAGGAATTTATCTTAAAGGAATGAG
>NW_012141302.1:1889607-1939240 GCF_000956105.1 Propithecus coquereli | reverse complement strand
ACCTAGGATCACTTACCTGCCTTTGTCATCTCTGCAACTGACGATACTGGAATCTATGGCCCCAAGTAGCAATGATGCACAATTCTCATGATCATTTATTCTAAAACAAAAATGAATTTTAATGTAAAAATCTTGCTTTTAAAAAAATTATATCCTCTTCTACCCCACCTTCCTGTGCACTGTGTATTTAACAATCTGATGATGCATTTTAAAAAATCTGATGCAAATATTTGTGGTACACATTTCAATGGCCTACACTGTATAACCCCTATACAACCAGGTAGGAGTTTATTGCACACCACTGTACAAAGCACCATATTTGGTGTTTTGCAGATACCAAAATGGAATAGACACGATTACTTCAGATTTAAAATTACTGACTGTTTGTCACTTACATTTTCTTTATTGCTCTATTTTATGCCTCCAATATCCTTCCAATCAAATCACCCAGCTTCGTGTGAAGCCCAGAGACAATGTAGAGACAGCATCCTCAGGTCTAGGGCCCCAGGCTGACCATGGATGCCCAGTGGAACATGGACCCCCAGTCTGTGATTTAAAGTCACTATCCTCTGACAATGGCTCACACTGTGAGCCTGGAGCACAAATTGCATTTACTATAAAAGGACTCACAATATAAGAAAAATGGAGAATTACAATATATGAAAAGTCTTTCTGGTATAAAATGTCTTTCTAACCATTCACGGGCATGCTATTGTTAACCCTTATTTATTTTTAGAATTTGGCAAACAAACGTGAGTTATACCGCAAGAGTTCTTCATATCATGTATGTTGTGCCTCTCAGCCCACCCCTTCATGCAGTTTTCACATGCATATCGTATGTGAGCACTCCCGAAAAAGCTCCTGGAAAATCATTAGCATTAGGGACCACACTTTGCTATCAGACCTATTTGTCTTTAGGAGCAAAATGGAATATTTTACTCTTATCTGTAATCTAAAAGCTTTTACCTTCCCTAAAAGGCAATTTCTCCATGTATAGTTAAAAGAATTAAAGTAATGCCATTAACTTCCAGCATTTCTACTTACATTGCACAGTGCAGTGGAGTAAAGGGATTGCCAACAAATTTGCGAAAACATTTTTGCTCCAAAAGTACCTCTATACAGTTTTCGTTACCTGGAAGGAATCAAAAGAATTTAAAGTTTCCAAGAAAGAAACTGTTCAACACAATCTGTTTTTTTCATTAAGTACTGAATTCTGGCTTATGAACTTTCCTGAATTGGCTGAATATTCATTCTTCATGGAATAAAATTAGCAACACACCAAAATGTTATTAACTGTGTTCTCAGGTGTTCTGAGACATAATGAACAAATAAAATTGTGAAGGCCATATGGTCTGGTGGAGAGAGAGAGGTAAGACACCTCATTTGTAAGCAGAATAGATTCTATGTTACTTTCAGCTCTTGAGAGATAGGTGCCTAACACAGGCACGCCTCAATTTGCCCATAATTTTAACAGGAGATTTACCCTTCACCCACATGAATAGGTTTACCTACAGTTATACACTCTAGTGAAGGGCAGAAGATTAGTAGAAAACAGCACTTGAGATAAGGCATGGGGAAAGGCTTTCACTGTAAAATACAATGTAAACATTTTAAATGGCACCAAGAACAGTTCCTGGTACATCATGGGCACACAATAAATATTTTTTAAATAAGTAGATAAATTAATGTGAAGAATTATTTTCAACAAAATGACAGGTGGTTTCCAAATCAACTGAATTTGAGTTAAGTAAGGTCGTAGCTGTCAGTTCGCTTACGTGATGGAAAGGTGGTTCTACTAATAACTTACCAGAGGAAAATAAACTATCAAACAGAAAGTAAGGGAAATAAAAGCAAACACATAATTGCCCCCTTTGAAGAGAAAACTCACAACACAACTACCCCCTTTCTTTTTTTTTTTTTTTTTAAATTTTTATTTCAGCATGTTATGGGGGTACAGATGATTAGGTTACGTATGATGCCCTTACCCTCCCTCCCCCCCAAGTCCGAGCTTCAAGTGTGTACTCCCTTTCTTTTGTTTAACTAAAACACCTGTGACCTAACTCCCTCTCTCTAAGAGTTTCGTTTTCGCAGCCTTGAAAAGCCCTAAGTGGATAGGAGGGGTATGAGCTCCCCACTCCAACTCTCTGCCTCAGTTCCTGCGAGAAACACATTTCAAGGACTCAAATAAGCTGGCTTCACAGAGAAAACGGGAGGAAAAATGGAAAAAGCAAACACTGTCGCTTTGCAGCTTCTGTTATGGGTCTGCTAAAGCAGAGAGAGAGAAAAGCCGTCTTTACCCTTTGAAACCACTCAGCCACTTTGCCTCAACTGCCCAGTGCTTTCTTTCTCCTTCTGTGTGCTGTGGCCATTTCCTCCTTCTCTCTCTCTTTCTAGCTCTCTCTTTCTTTCCCGAGAAAGAAAAATAAGCTTTCTTTCCTAAAACTGTTCTACTCCTGCTGTGAGATTCTTTCTCCAACCAGTTGAGAGCACCTAGTAAATTTCACATCCTAATAGTGACCTAAGGCAATTTACTTGGGATCTCTGAGCCTCAATTTTCCCACATACATAAAATCAGACTGGGAATACCTGTCCTACCTGTGTCACAGGATGGTGGGAACTTTACTTAATAAAGAACCTCAGTGTGCTTTGTGAAGTGATATATATTCTGCTGACTATAGTACTTACCAGTTTGAGCATCTGGTATTGTCTCCTGGGAAAAAAGCTGATTGCTCCCCAGCCTTGCTAAGCTTTCCCTCATTACAAACCGAGTATAAAAGCTCTGTGTGTTTCCCAATTACAAGGCGGGAAGGTGTTGCTACTTGGCTTTGGAATACAGATTGCCCTGAAACCTCTTCTTGGCTGAACTCAGTGCTAAATTAGTGAAAGTTCCCTTATGATCTACCTCAGAATGATGTAGCTTGGACAATCTGAAGTATTAAAATACAAATCAAACTTTTCTTGTACCTAAAAAGAGAAAAGGTGATATTGTTTTTAGGAGGATTAAAAAGCATATGAAGTAATAAACATAAAAAGCCCCTAGCTTTAGGCAAGTTATACTGTTTAGCTTTCCAGCTGCATCCAATTCTCACCCAAATAGTCCCAGACACCTCAACTCCTCTGTTAGTACAAATCCCCCAAAGCCTAGCTTAGGGTAGCACCTACACATACCATCCCTTAAGTGGGGACTATCTGAATCCCAACCTAAGAGTCTGTGTAGGTAGGACTGGAGATTATTGAACTACGTTCACTATTTCAAAATGCCCAGTGAAGGGGACTCTGGAAAGATGGGAGCTTGAACCTCAGACCTGGAGGAAGGCTACATTGAAAGGGTGAATTGCTTAGGAGAGGGCTATTCCTCCTTTCCTGCTTGTACCTGGAGGGAGACCTCCCACCCCGACTCTGGGGAGAGGATGTGGTCTGCAGCAGGTTTGCTGCTTGCCATTATAATTGGCACTCTTGCTACCTCTGTCCCTGCTTGCAGGTTCTCCAGTGCCAGAGAGGTCCCACAGCTTGACCCCAAATGTGGGCTAGGGAACCCTCATCCACTAGTGGGTTAAAAAAAAAACAGAAAAAAGATCCTCCAATGACAGGGATGGAACAAAAGCAAAACCAAATTGAAGAAGTAAAAAATGTGGCTCTTATTGAGGCAGAACCAATAAAAAAAAAAGGACTATAATGAAAATACAAGGTCTTAAATCAATACAATTAGAGAACACAAACTGGAGACCATTCTTCTAACTGAAGTATCACAAGAATGGAAAAACAAACACCACATGTACTCACCATTATATTGGAACTAATAGATCAACACTTATGTGCACACATGGAAATAACATTCATTGGAAATCAAGCAGGTGGAGGGGAGGAGGGGATGGGTAAATTCACACATAATGGGTACAATGCACACTATGTGGGGGATGGGCACTCTTATAACTTTGACTCAAATGGTACAAAAGCAATTTATGTAACCAAAACATTGTACCCCATAATATTCTGAAATTAAAAAAAAAAGAACATGCACACAAAAAAACATTTTCTGGAACTAATAATCAATTTCTAAATTAAAATTTTAATAGAAGAACTGAAAACATAAAAATTAAATTATAGAAGCAAAGTAAGAAATATATGGGAAAATATTCATATAATCTTAGGGGTAGGAGACCTTTTTAGTAAGATGGGAAGACTAGATATCATAAAAAAAGGTGTGACGGACTCAACTGCATAAAAGCTCAAACTGTCTGCATGAAAAATGACATCATATACAAAGAACAAAAACATTTGCAAGATACATAACACACAGAGGATTCATATCACTAAGACAAGGTGCTCCTACAAACAGATGAGAAAAGATAACTTAATAGAAAAAAAAGTGAACAATGGATGGAAAAGGTAGTTTCCAGAAGAAGAAACACAAATAGCCAATAAATATGCTATTAGATAGAGAAATGCAAATTAAAACAATGAGATACCTTTTTTTTTGCCCTTCAAATTGACAAAAATAAAAAAAGTGACATCCTGGGCTAGCAAGAAGTGTGGGAAAATATAACTTTTATATGTGTTTGGTGGAGCAATAAATTACGATATCCTTGTTGCAAAGTAATATGGTATAATTTCTTAAAATTAAAAAATACATATACCCTCTGACTCAATAGTTTCACTTCCAGGAACTTATTCTGACAGAATTTATGGTACCGTAATGAAGACACATATTGCTACATTGTTCGTAACAGGAAAAAACCTGCAAACAATCTGAATATCCATCCATGGGGATATGGTTGAATAAATAATAAATTCTGATGTGTTTATAGTTATGAAATAATATACAACTATTAAAAGCTCAATCCATATTCATATATATTGACTTGTAAGGATATTTGCAATAGAATTTTAAGTAAACACCAATAAAAAGGTTATGGTATGATATTTGTTCTATGATTCCAGTTTAAAAAAGAGATGCACATTCACTTGTATTTATTTATATTCTCAAAGGAAAAATTATGAAAGATACACATCAAATAATATTAAAAAGTGGGTTTGGAAATGGAAACAATTTTACTTTGGACGTCAATATTTTTGAACTGGTACAATTATTAGCATGCATTTCCATTTTAATCAAATAAATGAAATAAAACTTTTTAAATCTCCCAAATAACAAGTGCAATAAAATAAATGGGAAATATGAAACATAAAAAAGAAATGCCAATGGGGATGGATAATGGATGCAAAAATATAGTTAGGTAGAATGAACAACATGTGATAGCACAACAAAGTGACTATAATCAACAATAAGTTAGGGTATACTTTAAAATAACTAAAAGAGTAGAATTGGAATGTTCCTAACATAAGGAAATGATAAATGCCTTAAGTGATGGATATCCCAATTACCCTGATTTGATTAATTCACATTGTGTGCCTGTATCAAACATCACATGTACCCTATGAAGATATATAACTATTATGTACCCATAATAATTAAAAATAAAATTTTTTTAAATTAAAAATGCCAAAAGATAATCCATTTACTAGAAATCAATTGTGACAGATTAGGAAATCATTTTTTTGTTGTTTTTGGCTATATTATTTTAATTCCTTGTGGGATCCCTGGTTATCTTATGTAGCTCAGAAACCCTTATTAAAGCTAGTTATTTAAGCTTATCAGAAGTTCTGGTTAGGAGTTATATGTTACTGGTTAACAAGAAGGGTAAAGTGAACTTTTACTCAATGAAGACATCATAGCAGCCATGGAAAGGGGACGATAGAAACAAACAAAAAACAAAAACAAAGGTATCTTGGGTGCAGAAAAATTGGAAATTATGGTTTACAGCATTATGCCATGTTTTCACCTCCACCGAGGTCACAGAGGTCCTGGGGTAGGAAGTCTAGTGGAATCATTCAAATGACAAGCAACTCACCATTGTAACAAGCCCAGTGCAGTGGTGTGTAGCCTTGGTTATCTTTGAAGCAACAGTCCTCCTCGGAAAGAGCCATCTGGAGCAGCTCGCTCAGCCACGTGGCATGGCCACGAGCAGCTGCGTAGTGCAAGGGCGTCCTCCCTCTGGAATCTTTACAGAGAATTGACACTTCTTGTTCCAGCAGCATTTGCACACATTCCTCGTGTCCTGTCATAATCTGATGCATTGCAATTAAAAACACAAAACAGACCTCAGAGACTCAGGAGGAAAAGCAGTTGGCTAAATGAGGCTGGGCTCAGAGCAAGTGGACAGACGCCTGGGCCTTAAGGAAAGCAGACTGCGCCCTACTTCAAGGGCAGGAGGCAGGACAACCCCAGCAAAATTCATAACAGAAAAGTCAGTGAACACCAGCATTTTGGAACCATCTCTTGATTCTCCAGACATAACCATGAAAAGCACATCAGCCTTAGGAGGACATGAGTTAAATCCTGGCTCCCCCTTGGCAAGTCAACTGGCCTCTCTGTGCTTCCCTTTATTCACCTGTAAATAGGAATAGTAATAGTGACCTCAGATGTTGTGAGGACTAAAGAGATATGTGCAAAAACTGCCAGCCTGTTGCACGACCAAGAGGAAATGTCCAAGAAATAAGAACTATGATTATGACAATGACCACGTAGAGTCCCTCTTCTTTTCATGTATCAGGGTAAATGAAAAGGTGTTTGGCACCATCCCCAAAGAGCAATTTTATGATTTCTGCTTTTGTTCATTTCTTTTATTTGACATGTTTTAAAAAACAATTCAGCAGATGTGTGCAAAACATTGCCCACAGGATATATTGGCATCATTTGTAATAAAGAACAATTAGAAATAGCATGACTACTTGCAACCAGGTAATCACTGAAATAAATTATGGTACCTGAACACAAGAGAGCATTAAAAATGATGGTGCATTAAAAGGTGACATAAAGAAAGTCCTTGATTTACTAAGAGAAAAAAAGCAGATTCCGAATAATATCTTCCGTATTCTTTTTAAAACTGAAAACAAATCTCCATACAGAAAAAAAAAATTGGAGATATAAATACACACCAAAAAAAGGTTATCTCCAGGCGGTCTGATTACCAGTGATTGTGATTTTCTTCTCTTTGCTCTTAAAAAATATTTTGCAAATTTTCTATCATGTACATGCATTTTGTAATCAGAAAGCAGAACCAATTCCACCAACAGTAGGTGTTCATGTGTCTATTTATCTATAATCTAACATGAAATCTTAAGAGCAAGACCTGAGAGTACCTTCCATTATTTTGCCTTTGCAAAAGATTTTGTAATTTCTTTCTGACTGACTGAGGTTAATTGGTTATGTTAGGAAACAACATTTTTACAAAAACTTCTATGGAGAAAAAAAGAAGAAACAGGTCATTGAAAAATTGCTTGACTAAAACTGAGAAAGATGTACATACCCCTCTGTGTAAAGCCGTGCATCCTAGGATATCAACAGCATCTACGTTTGCTTCCTTTTCAAGTAACAACGAAACAGCATCAATATGTCCATATGCTACTGCAAGCATCAGTGGAGTTCTAGGGAGAGAGATAAAGTAGGCTTTTTAAAATGAGATTAAAAAAAATACCACTTTCAGTGGGAGGATCTCTCTCTCTCTCTCTTTCCTTGACAATTGCTTAATATTTTCTGAGTGTCCCCAATTTGCTATATGCTACGTGGAACAAGCCATCTGCCTCTGCTCTAATAGCCACATGGAATGGTGTCAGTGAAATTATTCCTAGGAATGAGGCAGGGAAAGTTCTTTTTCAAAATATTCATGTTAATCCCATCATTTTCAGAACTATGTCACATTTACTAAATACCAATTGGGTGGGGAGTATGTGTATGTAGAAGACCCTCTTGCTTCCATCAGAGCAGCTCTACTTTCACAGTATTCTATGTTGCACTTCTCAAGATTTCATGTAAACAAAGCTCCTTTCCCTAAAGAAAAGTCTGACAAATGTAGGGGGAAGAACAGAGCACAGGGATCTGGGAAGTGAGGTTCTGACTATGGCACTAATTTATATGCCTAGGGCTAGTCACTAGTCACTAGTGCTATTTTGCTCTACATTTCCTATTTTTAAGAGAAGATTGGGTGGGGAATGGGCCAATGGATGCAAATTACTTTGAAAAAACAAACTTAAGGAAGAATAAAAATCTAAAGGATTTTAATGATGGAGATAATCTCTTGAGGTCTATCTTATTGCGACTGTTAATTAAAAAATGGGACGTAGCAGCTTCATAAGAGGGTAAAAATAGGTGGAAAGAGGGAACAAAGAGCCAGGAAACATGGCCACAGTCCAAAAAGGGTGATCTTTTTCATCAGGATATGCATATATACACCTGCCTGCTGTAGTCCATAGGCCACCAGGATGGCTAAATAGTAGAAAGGAGAGCTTTATTGGCGATATCAATTTGCAAACTGGGATGAGACAGTCTGCAGCGGAAGATGCTCTCTCTTTGAAGGGGAAAAGACAGGTTGGGTTTTTATGCCTTACAGGGTCCAGATTACACAACAGAGTCATACATATTCAGCAGGTTTGGGTGAAAAAGCTATACATATTTAAGATGGGAGTTGAGAGCATGCACAATGGGTAAACATATATATAACATACATCCCATGTTCACTTTGGGGCGGGGTTCTAGCATTAAAATGAGGTGGAATTTGGCTCTTTACATCAAAAGATGAATGACAGGACACAAGACAGTTTGTGAACAGTCTCTATAAGTTGGCTGAAACTGGCTTAACGTTTGCAGTTGCTTATCAGAAAAGAATGTTTATAAGGCTAGTCTTATGTGCAATCAGAGTTGTAGTAAATCAGAGTTAGGAGGGTCTGATAATTTGCCTGATAGCTCTTATTGTTAGGATATTTGGTAAGAGCATGGTTTTTCTTGTTGCTGGAAGTTGCCATGCCAGCTGAGCCCCGAAACCTCCCTGCCAGTGGGTAACTTTTGTTTCTTTAACTTTAGGGTCCATCTTAGTTGATAAAGGGACACCTATTTTGGTCTCTCAGGTCACAATACTTTTCTTGGATATACAAACTCTGCATGAAATCACTTCATTTCTCTAGGGCCCTCATCCATGAATTTCACCCAAATATAATATATTCCCCCAACCTCTAGGTTCAGCAGTCAGCTCTTTTACCTGCTTAACAAACCAACCAATTACCTGTCATGACTGATATGTTAACCCAAGGCCAAGTGTGAGAAAACTTACTGTCCTTTGGCATCTTTCACATCCACTACTTCTGGGTTGTCTGCAATTTCTAGTAATAGCCGCAAACACAGTGTGTGACCATTGATTACTGAAAAAGAAAACAACGGACAGTCTTTTAATGGAACAGCACTACATATAACCCTCCAAAGTGAAATTTACTTGGACTTCAAAGCAGTGGTTTTCTTGTTGCTGATATATACCCCTTGGTTTCTGGTTCATGACTGTCTCAGGGTACAGAATGCTCCAGTGTTAATCTGTCTTCCCCTTTCTTCTGTCAGCCCACTTTGATCCTCACTTTCCTTTTCTGGCTGTCGTGTTGAGGGGGCTTTTCCCTAAAACTTGATGTCTTGTCTTATCTCCTTGCATGGGACTGATAATCACTGTACAAGAGTCGGTTCCTCTTTTTGTTCCTCTAAGAGAGTCACCCAATTCGATATAATCATCCTGTGTCTACCCTGCCTACAGCCGTTTTAAAAAGAAGGAAGAAGGGAGAGAAGTAGGGGAGGAGGGAGAGGGAAGAAGGAAAGGGAGTAGAGAACAGGGCTGCCTCTTGTTCCGGGTCATTTTACGCTTAGGTAGACATTCCAGCAGTAGTTCTGATTGATTAGTGGTGGCTGAAAGCAAGACTTCAAGCCAGTAAGGTGTACATGATCCATCCGTTTACTGCTCTTTGATGACGTGTTGGCACTCTCGGGAGACACGGATGGGCCCATTGTGGCTGGAGGATACCTCTGTCCTGTGCTCCTCAAACAACAGCTGGTGGTTTGTGTCTTCCAGTGCCTCAAGCAAGCTGCAGTTGGCGCTCCTGTTCCCTCCTCTCCTCGGCCTCCCCTCCCCTGCCATGCTCTGACTCCGCCCTGCAGACCCAGGCAGGAAATTCAGCCCCATATCCAACAGCTGGGGCGGGAGCACAGGGACTTGCCCTTGTGCGCACCTGGCAATATGCTCCTTTTAGGAGGTTGTGGTCCCATGGGGGCCGGGAAGCAAACCTGTGAAGATAATCCCCTGGGGTAAGGTACATTTGCTCCAGCTTGTTGAATGGAAACCAGAGCCTTACAATAGACATGGCTTTCCACTCAGGGTGTAAGCCGAGAATATATATTGTTAAAATTCCAAACGTGACCTTCTCTCCTCTCTGAACAATGTGAACACTATAAAATAAATTGCATTTGCCACATTATAGATGTGGGGAGAGAAGGGAATAGATGCAGCTATGTTAGGTTAATAAAGGCTCTTTGAAGAGCTGAGTTTTATAGTCCTTTTTATTGCTTGCCAGTCATGAGAGAATGCTAATTTAGCAATGACACATTTCTCAGGAACAATAAATACATATTAGAATTAGCTCATATTCATCAACCCTACTCAAATGAACTACAGGAATAACACCCACATTGTGTAGACTTCTGTTTTCAGCTCATTCTCAGCAATATTCCATTTATGTATCTCAGGAGGAAATTTTGTTGTGGATTGGAGTACAGGTAACCTATTGTTGATGCTGTTGTTTGATTTTTGTTCTTAAAATGACACTAAATCTGTTACCACTGGGGAAATATGCAAGAAGTTTAATGTCTGCCTAATAGGAAGTGATTAGCAAAGGACTGACAGCTACATATTATAGGCAATGGGAAAAACAGCATATTTTGACTGGTTCCCCTTTCTATAACAATTTGATATTCTTTAAATAGTCACGATCATAATAGTTTGAATGATTTTTGATTTTTAGCTAAACATAAGAAGAAAAAATCATCTAAGTTTATATCATTCACCCAGTATGTTGGATGGCAAAACAATTTCTAGAGTTGTGGTTTTTTTTGTATAGTAGCTTTTTGAACTTAGCTAATAGCCCTCAGGTAAATTTAAGTCCCCCTTATCATAAAAGTGTGGCCAAACTTAAATTTTCGTTGGCTTCCCACACACTACATTTTTTTTTCCGGATTTGCCTTCTAGTAAAAAGATGCTAACATCTTTAGCTGTGGCTGCCAAGTCCAGCTTTGTCTCAGACTAGCTCAGCCTCTCCCTGCCTGTGAGTGACAGCCATTTTTCATGCTGCTCAAAGACTACAACTGTCACTGCAACTATCTCTGCCAAAACCTCTAATAATCATCCTGACTCCTGTTTCTCACAGTATTCCAAGGATTTAACACAAAATAATTGACCTCTCAAATGAATCGAAAAAGATTCTGGATAAGCAGACCCTCAAAGCACAGGCTAGAGCTTCCACACAGCAGACATTTTGTGGAGAACATTCAAGTGACAGCCTGTGTCTTTTTTAATGAACCGCATGATGCAAATCCAAACAGAGCGAGTCTTCTTGACCACTAGGGGGCTTCATTGGACCACAACCTATAGCACAGTGACAAATAAGTGACAATGATTGTTCTTTATTGTTTACCTGTTTAGTAGGACGATTTTCCATAATCAAAATAGGCCCTTTGTAATTATCAGGAATTATATGATAACTAAAGTAGGACGCTTGTCTTAATAATAGGCAACTAAACTTAAAAAATGGAGAACAAAATTTGAACTTTATACCAAGAATGCCTAGGGAGCAAAAAGACTAAATATGATGGGAAATAAGAATTTATAATTCAAGCACACTAAACGTTACTGAACTCATGGCTAAAGTTTTTCCCAGCAACAATCGTTTCCAGGTAATTAGGCAAGAATCAGGCTTTTTCAATCTCCATATTGTTTTTGTTCAGTGGTTTGGAAGTTCAGGGATGTAGATAGAAACACTTATACAAGATCTATCATGCCAAGAAAATTTTCCCAAGTAACAAGAATCATAAAGTCTTTTGACAAAGTTATCTTCACTTCTTTTGTTCCTCAGTATACCCATTTCATCATGTAAGACAGTTATTTCTCTTTAGCAGATGGTTATTTACTACTCTGATCCAAGGCTGAGATCACTGGATTTCCTGAGCCCAAAGGTATCTTTTAGCTGAGCTAGAGACTCTTCCACATTACTTTATATCTGACACTACATCTAGAAGTGTCTAAACCAGGTTTTCACATGCATGGGAGAAAAATCCCAGAAAAGAACAAATTAGTTACTTCTTAATATTTATATGTACTTTTTAAGAGTCTCTATTGTTACATTTGATGCATCAAGAGTCGGAACAATAGCTAAGAAGCATCATTTAGGCTGGCAGAATGATAACACTGATTAGAGTGCTGTTTGATAACTCCTTATATGAAATGATCCTGAAATAGCATTAATTTTATGTTTTAAAATGCTGTTTAATTTTGATGTGTTTTGTTCTATGTAACTTATTCTGAAGATTGCATTATACCTTGCCCTTTGTTCAGAAAGTTTTGTGCTAGCTTTTGGCCAGAGGTTCTGAACTCTCTTTAGAGTTAAGAAAGCCAGAGTCTGCCTGGTCAGAGAACACCCATCATCTCCAAGGAGACAGCAGGCCAAAAGCATTTTGGACATGTGTAGGTATATCCGATGAAGAAAGAAAATTGATATTTTAAAAATTGAGATGAAAGAAGATGCTGTCATCCTTTTATTCAAACTTATGAGTGGGCCACCAAACTATGGTCATGAGACCCTTGACAAGACCTACCTGAGGCATGAAGTGGGGTTCTTTTGGTTACATTGTCTTTCACAAAGATGGACGCGCCCTGATTGATAAGTGCTTCCACACATTCTGTGTGCCCCTTAAAGGCGGCCAGATCCAAAGCAGTGCGACCTTTCTCATCCCTGATGTCCAGGTCCACCAGCGACTGCAGAAGGACTTCCAAGGCTTGATGGTGCCCATTGTAGGCCTGCAAAGAAGAAACCAATGACTCACATACTCAGCTCCAATCCCACAACAACTCATGTGAGAGGCTAGGCCTCCAAGCTCATGGATAGAGACCACTCTAAAGAGCACATCAGAAAAATGCTTGGAATAATGATTGAAACATAGGCAAACTGGGAGTTAGACTGAAAAGCTATAATGCACAAACCTGAAGTTACACATAAATTTATTCATATTCTTTCTCTTTTGTCAATAATTTGCTATAACGGCAATAAATGCATTAATGTATTCTTTTATCTATTGATCTAATAATCTAATACAGACTAACAGTTAAATGAATTAATATATTCTTATATCTGTCAGTTCAGTCCTAAATACATCGGTGTAATCAGAATTTATTTTCGGGAGTCTTTTCTATTAACAAACTTGTAGAAAAAAATTACTAAAAATATCGTGGACTCTGGGATTCAACAGAGGCATACAGATTTTCTCTTGTAGGAGAACACTTCACCAATTTCTAACCATGGGACCTTAGGTGAATTTCTTATTTTCACTTAGAGTTTATATCCTCATCTGTAAAATGAGAGCAAGAAAAGCTGCCTCCTGGGGTTGCTGTGAAGATGAAAAGAGATAAAATTGCACAGTCTTTGCATAATATCTTTTGTGTAGTGGATACTTCTTCTTTTCTTATTTCTTCCATTGATTATAATGAAAATACTGAAACTATTATGGAAATATATTCCACGTACCAGCACCAAGTTCAGATCTACTATGAGGTCCTATGCTATGTCAAGATTAAGAGGCTTCATACCACTAAAAAACAAAAGTCTGAACGATAATTTTTATTGAGTCTATAAGGCAAAAAATACATATACACATACCCACGCACACCCTGCCCCCACCATCCAGATTAAAGGACATTGAGAACCAAGGAGAAAGGCGATAAGGTTATCTGGGGAAAATCTGGGTGGGGGAGGGAAGAAAAGAAATAGAAGAGGAAAAGCCTGACCGCAGTGTCTTCAGCAGCAAAGTCCCCCTCATATGTCACCTGCACTTTTTATTTTTCTACTGCAGCTATTACTCAAGTCACATTTTATCAGAATAAAGGCTTAGCACAAAGGACTAATTTCCTTAATATACAAAAAGCTCTTAGAAATCATTTTAAAAACTAGGAAAATATGCAAAAGTCAGCTCACAGAAAAAGAAAAATAGAAGGTCAATAAATATATGAAAAAATAGTAAACTTTTAAAATATTATTTTCAATGACCAGATTGGCAATGACTAAAAAGTTTGGTCATGGTGACTATTAATTAAGACACTGTGGGGAAAAAGCAATCTTATATTCTGTTGGGAGTATAAATTGATGTGACATCTGTGGAGGGTGATTTAACAAAATCTATCAAATTTTTAAAAAGAGAAATTAAGTTGTAGAACGTACATATGGTATAACCTCATTTACATAAAAAGCAAATATATCCATATATATCTACACCTATATCTATACATCTATAGTCATAGAAGAATTTTAGAGGGATACAAAAGAAACTATTAATGGTGGTTTCCTTGAGAAATGAGAGGTGGAGTAATAAGCATATGGACTTATTTCACTTTCTCTTTTAAAATACAGTTTGAATTTTTTCTAAGTATATATTAACAACAACAATAACAGAAACTAGATTTAAAAGGGTTCATAGGAATTAAGAGTACTAATATATTAAAAAAAACTTTCTCATTACATTTTTTGGTAAATGATTATGGTGATTATGCTACATATTAAACATATATATTATAAATAACAGGTAGTATAATTCATGCTGATGAATCTCTAATTTATAGCCCAGTCCCAACTTCTCCCTTGAATTCTAGACTTGTATATCCAACTGCCTACTAATATTTCCACTTGAAGGTCTAATAGGCATCTCGAACTAAATTCTTAATTTCCCTCCCAAAACTTGGTCCATCTACAGCCTTTCCCATCTCAGTAAATGGCAACTATACTCTTCTACTTTCTCAGGCCCCAAACGTTGGAGTCATCTTTGTCTTCCGTCCTCTTAAGCCCAGAGCTATGTCCCTAGACAAGGGCTCTGTGACAATAGGGCAAGTGGATGCTAAAAAATAGCCCTCCCTACCTTTCCCTGCCCTGGCACAGGGATGTGTCTGCTGAAAGAAAGGGGACACCTTTGCTAACTCACACGGAGGTGTCATGAAGTTCTCAGGCACACAGGTGCTGTGTGACGTGCAGCAGCCCTCAATGCCACTCCCAAGGCAGCATCACATCATCTCATCTCTTTCTTTAAAATACCTCCAGAATCTATCCACTTTGCACTGTACCACCGTCCTGTTTTGCCAGGGTTACAGCAAATGTTCCCTTCTCATCCTTGTCCTCCTGCGATCTATTATTGATAAGGTTACCAGGTGAAATCTTTTAAACCCAAGTTAGATTATGTCACTCCTTGCTTAAAACTAGCCTACGGTTTCTTCCCTCATTGATATCAAAATTTTACATGAACAACTGGGCCCCCAGGACCTGGCCTCCCACATCCCTTCACTCACTCTGTTCCAGCCACACCAGCTCCCAGCTCCCCTATGCAGTCAAATGCCTGCATCTCCTTCTCTGGGCCCGTTGTATCGGTACCTTCCTTTCCTCTGTCTGGAAAGCTCTTCCTCCAGAGAGCCAGTGGCTCTCCTGGTACTTCTGCTCAAATATCATTGTATCAGGGAGGCTTCCCAGAGCAGTCCATGTAGAATAGTGTCCACTCTCCACCCCACTTATCTTGCTTCACTTTGTCTTCATAGCACTATGACCCCCTGATATCTGGTATGCATTTGTTGATGTGTTTATTGCCTGTGACTGAAGGGACTTTATGTGGGCTGTTCCCTGCTATATCATAGAATCTTGCCTGGCACATAGTAGACCCTCAACAATTATTTGATGAACAAATGAATGAATATAGTGACTTATATTTATTAGCATTAGGGGTAGAAATGTATTTGTAAAATACCAATTGTTTATTGAGGGCTTTTTATGTGCTAGGCACTATTTTGAGCATGTTAGCATTTCATTTATTGTAAACATTCTTTCATATACTTACAGGTGAAAAAAACTAAAACAAGAAATGTTAATTAACTTGTCTGAGATCTCTCAGCTAGTAAGTGACAAAGTCAGGATTTTGAACCCAGAATCAGTGACCACTAAAACCCATACTTTTAGGCATTATCTTACAATTTTTTTCTAGTAATTCCATTTAATTGTCTTTCAAACAAAATACTTTGTCTCTATGTGGAATAGAGACAAAGTAATGGAACAGAGAGTTGAATAACAAACGTTGAATCAGAAACCTAAACCTTTTCTATAGAAAACTCAACACAGAGGTAAAGTGATTTGAGCAGAGCTTTGAAGCAAGAAGGATACTTCTGAGAATAACCTTCAGCCTATTGCTCTTTTACTATACATATTGCCTTTCTGGAGATAGTAAATAAATTCCTAATAAAAATGTCTAACTTTCTGATCTATACTTGATATGCAAGCCATAACTGCATAGGATAGTAAGCCTTCATTCTAACCTAAATTCGGAAGCAGTAACTTTTACTGAGCACTTGTGTGTGTCAAGCAGTATTGGACACACATCACCTCATTTGATTCTCTCAACAAACTTTGGTTTGGATACTCTTGTTAATCCCATTGTACCAATAAAGACACAGAGGGCAGAGAGGTTACCCAGCTCTCCTATGGTTATAGTTTTACGTAGAGGAGCTGGGTTTCAAAGGTGGACAAGGCTGATGCCAGAGCTTGAGTGGTGGGCTCTTCTTGAGCAAATATGGAAAGAGTCCAACATGGCCCTAAGGTATATGTCTTCCTAATCTTTCATTACAGGAAATTTCAAACATACACAAAGGAGAGTGGATGGTATAATGAATTTTCACGTACCTTTCATGCAATTTCTGCCATTATCGATTCAGGTCATGGGGGATTTTAAGCCAACTCGGGAGCACCTATCCTGTGTAAAGGCTGTGGTAACAGCGGCATCGACATCAGGGTGTAAATCAGCCCATAACTGCTTACTCTGGGCTTCTGTCCGTTGCTTAAACTTTCACTTAGCTCATTTAAGTTAAAGAAACTTAATATTAAAATGGAGTGAACACTGCTGGCAATTAGGGAAGCTTTAGAATTCCAACCCATACTTTCATCTATACCAGGCACTTGAAAACCCTGTTAAAGACAGAATGGTTGAAAGGCCAGATTTACCTACAGAATTCTCCTTGTTTCTTCCTTTCGTCTAGCTTGCAGCTCTTGAATTTTACTATGCATAAAGTCAAGTCTTCACTGAAGGTATCAATCAAATACTTTTAAATTGTTTTAAGAGATATCTTTTAAAATATCATTAAACATTATTAATTTCTCCAAACCTTTTAAGATAGGAACTAAAGACAATGAGGGGAAAGAACTGGGATCTCAACAGAATCCATGAGAACAATGGATCCATCTGGAAATTTTGACAGCTGGAGCTTTTCATTTGCATAACATTGTTTCTTAATTTAATTTTTTCAAGTGGATGAAATGCTTATGAAATTCACTGGGCTGATAACCCTGGAGACTTGAATCATTCAGCTAGGAAATAGTAACCTGAGGCAGGTCAGGTTTCTTGTGGCACTCAAGGTTTGGGGACATCTAGTTCCACTTCACTGCTACAATGCTTCCACTTAAGCCATTATGTGCCTTGGGTTTTATCAAGTTAATTGCTACAGAGGCCCCTGGAGAGGGCAGTGGGCATACTTGTGAGGTTCTTGAAGCAAATAATTTTTTAAAAAAGCACTAGCATTTAGAGGGAAAAGATAAAACAATTTTAGAAGAAATCCATTGCAATCGCCCTGGTCAAAGTCATCATCATCATCTCTTACCTGGTTTTGCTTTGCATCTGCTTTTGTTCCCTTGTAATTTAAACTCAACACTGAAGCTAACGTGATACTTTTAAAACAAAAGTCATCTCATGTCACCTGTTTCCTCAAGACTCCCCTAAATGGTTTCCTATTTTGTTCAAAGTAAGAGTCCCGGTGAGATCTGCATCCCTGATCCCCCAGACTCCCCCCACAACACGTCAGACCTCACCCTGACCACTCTCCCCTCACACTCTGCTCCGGCCACAGTAGCCTCTTTGCTGTTCTGTGGACATGCAAGCGTGCTATCACCCGGGGACTTTGTACTTCTGCCCAGAACACTCTTCTGTTAGATATCAACTGCGTAGCTCTTAAGGTTTCTGCTCAAATGTGGGTTCTACACTATGTAAAATGGCATCCTGTCTGCCACCACAGTACTCTCTATCTCACTGATGCCGTTTCAGTTTCTCTGTAGCACTTGCAGCACTTACTGCCATCTGTCATGCTAAGTATTTACTTGCCTATTGTCTCTCCTAGATGGGAAACTCTACAGGGACAGAGGCCAGGCCTTGTTCACTGCAATATCTCCAACTCCTGGAATAGTGCTTGGCATTATTCACAGTCAGTATATGCTGAATGAAAGAATGATATTAATGTTAATAATGATGATCATGACGCTAGCTGATTGCAAATATGTGCCAGGTACTGTTCCAGTTGTGTTCCATGCATTAACTCATGCCATCCCTACAATGGCCCTGTGGTGAGGCACTGATATTCTCTTCATATTATGGGTAGGGAAACCAAGACATGGAAGTTAGGTACTTGGGCCAAGATCACACAAAGAACAATTAAATAAATTAACAAACTGGAAAGGGTCTTTGGGATGTTTAACTAACTCACTCCCTTTAATTTACAGGTGGGAAAACCATGTCCAGGTGAGTTGCTAAGAAAAGAGCAGCAGCTGGGACCTCTTCTCTTTGTGTCTTTCCTAGGTCCCTGTCAGCTGCAGAAGTATCAAAGCCCAACTCCTTCCAATGATATCACCACCCTGTCTTTATATGACTAGAAACCCATAGAGCTTAGCAGAGCACACAGTAAGCACTCAACAAATAATTTTTGGAAACAAACGAAAAAGAATGAGAGATGATACAATTTTTGGAAGCCAAGAAACTCTCTTCTTAGATTAGTAGCAGACCTGGTAATGCAGTCAACCCCACTTTCAAAGGGCATGAGAACTGTGAGATAACCCTCCACATGGGACTCTCTAGAGGCAGCTAGTGCTATGTTTGTGAGTGCTCAGCTTTGGGGTAACTTCCCCAGGCACAGCAGATTCTAGCGAGCAACCTTTAGAGCAACCTGTAGTAAGAGCCAACTGGTATGAAGCTATATACATATAAATATCCCGATATTCATCTACCTTTTCCACTCTAAGTCTACCTTCAGGAACAAAGATTGATGTACATTGTAGCTTGATTTCACTAGACTCAAAATGCATGTGGTGTGGTGGACGTGCTGGTGGGTATGTCAGAGGATGTGAGAGTAGGGTGTCAGCAGGTGTGCCGGTGAGTATGTGGGGACAGGCAGTGAAGGGAGGGCTCCATGTGTGTGATTGGTTCTGGTTACTCCCAATCCTTGTGCGATGACCTTGTCTCTCCTTGCCTTGTCTGAACACTTCTGTATGCCTATTAATAAAACAATCCTCTCTTCTCTCCAAAATCTCCATCTTAATTTTTCATCAGACAATGAAACAGTGCTTATGTATTTATTAAGTGAACTGTCATAACGGCAGTTAAACATAGAGACCCAGCCCCTTCCCATTCTTCCCAGCATCCTGCCCCCTGGGTTTTACTAAGCAATGAAGCATCTAAACACCATCTTCCTGGCCATGCACTAAGCGCTTTCACAATTCAGCAGCACCTTGGGCAGGTGAGCTGGCTGTTGCTGCGTGTTAGCAGGGCACAATCTGAAATAGAGTGGTGGGTGCGTTTCCCGCCTTGGTCACTCCCATGAAGAGTTTGGGGAACATCACTCTGAGCTGTTGCATTTCTATTCAATTACTGGGAGGTAGAGAGGAAGCTTTACTGGTGATAAAATAAGCTCTTCTCCCCCTTTCTCCCAGATCTCATCCGGCCTAAGACTCAGAGCCAAAGACTTTCTGGGAGACCCTGATTTCAAGTCCAGGCAGAAAGAGCACAATTGCAAATTTGTGCTTAATAATCCTGACAGTTTTTAATTGCGGTTTTTGAAAATATGGTATTTGATTATCTGTAGGTTTAACATTTGTGTATTATTATTTATAATCAAACCTCATAAACTGCAATGTTTTCTTTGAATTTTAAAGATTGTTAAAATTCATAACTGTAATTTTTTAAGTACATTGTGGTTAAGGACTTTTTCTGCTTTATTTCTTCTTATCTGCCCTCATTTTACAGATGGGGAAACTGAGGCTCAAGACAGGGTAAGTCATATGTCTAAGGTCACCAGCCAGTGAAGCTGGGATTGGAAGGCAAGGCAGTCTTTCTCTCTGCAGCCTGTGCCTTCCACCGTGTACTACTTTCATTATCACTAATCACTGTATGACAATGCTTACATTTTAAGAGCAGCCTAGTTTTAGGAATGCTTGGGTTCTCATTGTAACAGGCAAAGCTGCCACGGCATCTCACTTACAGCTAAGTGGAGCGGACTCTTGATAGCACCGGAATCTGATTCTTCACAACCACTGTTGGTTCTTTCCAAAAGCTGTGGAGACAAAAGAAAAACAACAGTACATGAGTCCTATTTTGCCAAAGGGATCCTACTTTCTAGATACTAATGTTGGCATAAATGAGAAAGGAGACTTCAGAAACTTAAACTATGCAGCTTATCAACAACATAAAAAATCTGATATGGCATATCTAAAACAAACATGCTAACCAAATATTTAAACTTCTAGATCATCTCAGCAGTTGCTACCCAAAGGAAAATAGAAAAATCCAGAAAAATAATTCATGTTAAATCCATTTTCACCCAATAAATTGGTAATAATGAAAAAATCATAATATCCATTATTTATTCCGTTATTAAACATATATTTATTGGAAATAGTGTTGAAAAAGATAAGAATTCTGCTCTCGTGAGGCTTACATTTTAGAAAAAGAAAGCATAGACAAACAAATAAATACACAAATAAGAAAATATTGAGAAGTTATACATTCTATGATGAAAATAAAATAGGGGGATGTGATATGGAGTGATCAAGAGGTTACTTTATAGCAGATGGTCAGGGAAGGCCTCTCCAAGGAGGTGACATTTAAAGTAAATCCTAAATATTTAGGTTATGAAGTCTGAAATGTCCAATTTCCTTAAGTATTAAGTCTGACAGTTATTTCTGACATTTCACTTTGATACTTCTTGTTTTATTTTTAATGTGAAGGTACATCCTCATTCTTTCAAACACGTGGTTTGGCTTGTGATTATCTTTCAAATTGTTTTTTAGAGCAAATTTTGTGAAACCAGGGATAAGTCAAAAATTCATGTTATTTTTGAGTAAGTTCCCTTGTGCACCAATGCTGTGTAGACAGCTCAAAATATCAATGAAGTGTTTGGAAAGGATGTGTCTAATGAACGCACAGTAAGTCAATGGTTTGAAAAGTTCTGTTCTGGTGATTCTAATATTGAAATGAGCCATGTAGCCACCTGAGACCAAGGTGCATAACGATGAGCTGAAAGCTGTAGTGGAAGCAAATCCATCACAACCCACACGTGAATTAGCAGCAAGGTTTGACATCACAATTCCAATGATACTGGACCATTTGAAACAAACCGGCAAGGTAAAGAAGCTGGATAGATGGGTACTGCATGAATTAAACCAGCATCAGAAGATAAATCATCTCAAAGCTTGCCTTTCTTCTAGAATTCTTATAGTTTGATGCATTAGGTTTAAGTCTGTTATCAATGATGAATTGATTTTTTGACAGGTGAGAGGTGTGGATCCTGTTTCAGTCTTCTACCTGTGGCTATCCAATTTTCCCAGCACCATTTATTGAATTGAATAAGGCTTCTTTTCCCCAGTGTATGTTTTTGTCTGCTTTGCTGAAGATTAGATGGCTATATGAGGATGGTTTTATATCTGGCTTCTCAGTTCTGCTCCATTGGTATACATCTCTGTTCTTGTGCCAGTACCATGCTGTTTTGGTTACTATAGCCCTGTAGTATAGCTTGAAGTCTGGTAAATTGATGCCTCCCAATTTGTTCTTTTTGCTTAAGATTTTTTTTGCTATACGGGATCTTCTCTGATTCCATACGAAGTGTAGGATTATTTTTGAGATATAAAAAACTAAACTTTTGATTTGAAATTGGACATTTCATATTAAATGACATAAATAATAATTAAACAAGATGAAAATGTGGCAGGAGAGTATTCAAGGAGGCAGTGCTCAATGAAATGTATCAAGTAGGGATGAATATGGTGAGTTCAAAGAATGGAAAGACCAGTGTGACCACAGAATGATGTTAGCAAATGACATTCTCACGGACATTTTTTTTTTGGAGTTCCAATGAAACTTTTTTTAAAAATACAGGTGGAAGACCATATTATAATTAGTCCACAGGCTATAATTTGTTTTAATATTTTTTAAATTTTTAATTATTATGGGTATGTAATAGCTATATATCTTTATAGGGTATATGTGACATTTTTATACAGGCATACAATGTGAATTAATCAAATCAGGGTAACTGGGATAGCCATCACTTCAGGCATTTACTTAATATCATTTCTTTGTGTTAGGAACATTCCAGTTCCATTCTTTTAGTTATTTTAAAGTATACCCTACCTTACTGGTGATTATAGTCACTTTGTTGTGCTATCAAATCTTGTTCATTCTATCTAAGTATATTTTTGCACTCATTAACCATCTCTACTTTACCCTCCCCTCCCCACTACTCTTCCCAACCTCTGGTAACCATCATTCTACTCTCTGTCTCCATGAGAGCAACTGTTTTTAATATTTAGCTCCCATGTATGAGTGAGAACATGCAAGATTTGTCTTTCTGTGCTTGGTTTATTTCATTTAACATAATGTTCTCCACTTCCATCCATGTTGTTGCAAATGGCAGGATTTCATCCTTTTTTTGTGGCTATAGAATATTAATATATACATATTCCATTGTGTATATGTACCACAATTTATTCATTCATCTGTTAATGGACGCTTAGGTTGATTCCAAATCTTGGCTATAGTAAATAATGCTGCAATAAACATGCAAGAGCAGGTATCTTTTCAATATACTGAATTCCTCTCTTTTGGATATATACACAGCAGTGGGATTGCTGGGTCATATGGTAGTTCTATTTTCAGTTATTTGAGGAACTTCCATATTATTCTCCATAGTGGTTGCACTAATTTACATTCTTGCCAACAGTGTACGAGGGTTCCCCTTTCTCCATATTCTTTCTTGTTATTGCCGTTTTAATAAAAGCCATTTTAAATGGGATGAGATGCTTTCTCATTGCAGTTTTGATTTACATTTCTCTGA
The DNA here is from genome assembly GCF_000956105.1 of Propithecus coquereli. NCBI lineage: Eukaryota > Metazoa > Chordata > Mammalia > Primates > Indriidae > Propithecus > Propithecus coquereli. The sequence continues at coordinate 1,915,934 of NW_012141302.1, read as the reverse complement.
TCGCTAATGATGTTGAACATTTTTTCACATACCTGTTGGCCATTTGTATGTCTTCTTTTGAGAAATGTCTATTCAGATCCTTTGCCCATTTTTTAAACAGATTGTTTGATTTTTTTCCTTGAGTTGTTGGAGCTCCTTATATATTCTGGTTATTAATCTGTTGTCAGATGGGTAGTTTGCAAATATTTTCTCCCATTCTGTGTGTTGTCTTTTCACTTTGTTAATTATTTCCTTTGACGTGTAGAAGCTTTTTAGCTTTATGGGATCCCATTTGTCCAATTTTGCTTTGGTTGCCTGTGCTTTCAGGGGATTACTCAAGAAGTCCTTGCTCAGACCAGTCCTAAAGCGTTTCCTTGATGTTTTCTTTTAAAAGTTTCATAGTTTCAGGTCTTAGATTTAAGTCTTTAATCCATTTTCATTGATTTTTGTATAGGGTGAGAGATAATGATTTAGTTTCATTCTTCTGCATAGGGATAGCCAGTTTTCCCAGCACCATTTACTGAAGAGACTGTCCTTTCCCCTCCATATGTTCTTGGCACTTGTGTCAAAGATAAGTTTGCTATAGATGTGTGGATTTATTTCTGGGTTCTCTATTCTGTTCCATTGGTCTATGTGTCTGTTTTTCTGCTAGTACCATGATAGTTTGGTCACTATAGCTCTGTAGTACAATTTGAAGTCAGGTATTGTGATTTATCCAGTTTTGTTCTTTCTGTTCAGGATAGTTTTGGCTATTCTGGGTCTTTTGTGGTTCTATAGAAATTTTAGGATTATTTTTTCTATATCTGTGAAGAATGTCCTTGGTATTTTGATGGGGATTGCATTGAATCTGTAGCTTGCTTTGGGTAGCATGGACATTTTAACCATATTTATTCTTCCAATCCACAAGCATGGAATATCTTTCCATTTTTTAATGTGTCCTCTTCATTTCTTTCATCAATGTTTTACAGTTTTCATTGTAGAGGTCTTTCACTTCTTTGGTTAAGTTCATTCCTAGGCACTTTATTTTATTTGTAGCTATTGTAAATGGGATTACTTTCTTGGTTTCTTTTTCAGATTGTTTACTATTGGTATATAGAAATGCTACTGATTTTTTTATGTTGATTTTGTGTCCTGCAACTTTACTGAATTTGCTTATCAGTTCTAATAGTTTTTTTTGTGGAGTCTTTAGGTTTCTCTAGACATAAGATGATATCATCTGCAAATAAGCAATTTGGCATTTTCCCTTCCAATTTGGATGCCTTTTATTTCTTTCTCTTGTCTGATTGCTCTGGCTATAACTTCTAGTACTATGTTGAATAACAGTGGTGAAAGTGGACATCCTGTCTTGGTCCAGATCTTAGAGGAAAGGCTTTCAGTTTTTCCCCATTCAGTACAATACTAGCTGTGGGTCTGTCATATATGGCTTTTATCATGTTGAGGTAAGTTCCTTCTATACCCAATTTTTTTTAGAGTTTTTAATCATGAGGCAATGTTGAATTTTATTGAATGCTTTTGCAGCACAACTGAAACAATTATATGGTTTTTGTCCTTCATTTTGTTGACATGATGTATCACACTGGTTGATTTGTATATGTTGAACCATCCTTGCATCCCTCGGATGAATCCCACTTGATCGTGGTGAATAATCCTTTTAATGTGTTGCTGAATTTGGTTTGCTAGTTATTTTGTTGAGGATTTTTGCATCTATGTTCTTCAGAGATATTGGCCTATAGTTTTCTTTTGCTGTTGTGTCTTTGTTTTAGTATCAGGGTGATACAGGCCTTGTAGAATATTATGGACTTTTGGTGAAGGAACAAATTGTTAAAACCTTTCTGGGCATTTTGTGCATACTTTTGACCCTGGGAATTAATTCCCAATAAATAACTAGACTAGTGCACAATGACGTATGTATAAAGAAATTTATTCATTCAATTAATATTTAATGAATGATTACCATGTTCCCAGACACTGTTCCATGCACTGAGAACTCAATAATAAGCAGAGTACTAAACATCCATTTTTCCCATTTGGGAGCACATAATAAAAGAAAGAAGTTATGTAGTTTCTTAGAAAGTATGAGATGCTATGGAGAAAAATAAAGCAGAGAAGGAGAGTTTGAAGGGCTCATGGAAAGATTGGTCTGCAACCTTAAATAGGGTGTTCAAGGAATGCCCGACTGAGCACATGATGGCTGAGCAAAGTCCTAAAGGAGATGAGCAACTGGGGCCAGCAATTTCCAGGACCCTTAGGGATAGCTGTGATAAGAGCATCAAGGAGGCTGGAGCAAAGTGAGCACGGATGAGAATGGCAGGAAAGAAATCAGAGAAATGGTGGTTGTGGGTGTGCTGGTGTCAGAAAGAGCCTTGTGCGTTGCAGTAGGAATTTTGACTTTTATCCCAAGTGAGATGGAAATTCGCTGGAGTGTTTTGAGCAGAGGAGTGATAGGATATAACTGTTAGATTCTAGGGAGGCAAGGGTGGAGGCACAGAGACCATTCAGGAGCTGAGGCAATGGTCCAAGAGAGAAATAACAGTGGCTTGGACAAGCAGGAAGCAGTAGGGATAGAGACAAATACGGGATAGTGGATATTTCTGGAGGTAGAATCAACAGGATTTCTTGATGGACTGAACATGAATGTAAGAGAAAGAGACAAGTCAAGGATGCCTTCCAGGTTTTTGTCCTAAGCAAACAGAAGGATGGAGGTGCCTTGACCTGAGATGGAGAAGACTATGGGTGGAATATATATAGTGGGAAAGAGCAGAAGTTCAGTTTTGGACATGTGAAGTTTGAGATGCTTATAAAACATCCAAAAGTACATCTTAACTAGGCAGTTGCTGGATATGTAGGTCTGGAGTGCAGGGTATTTAAAACCGTAAGGTTGGGATGAGATGAGCAAGGGAGTAGAGTAAACAAAGAAGAGACAGAGTCCCAGTACTGACACCTGGGGTGCCCAAAATTAAGAGCTGGAGAGATGAGGAGGAACCAGCAAGGAGGCTTAGAATGAGCAGGTGAGCCAGAAAGAAAACCAGGAGAGCATGAGGTTCTGGAAACCAAGTGAAGAAGGAGTTTCAAGGAGAGAATGAGCAGTGATATCAAAAGCTCTGATAGGTCAAATAAAATGAACTGACCACTGATTTTAGCAAAATGGAGGAGGCTATTAGTGAATCTGATAGGGGCAATTTATCAAATCATTGATATGAAAAGATAGACAAAAGTAAATAACTAGCAATAGGGAGAGATTAAATAAATTGTGGTGGTATATAGTACCCCATTTAGAAAAATTGTTCCTCTCTATCTTGCACTGAAGTTCTTCTTTGTATAGTGATTTACATTCCAAAAGGAATGCAAATCCAACATCCAAAGGCTTGATGTGTGGTAAATATGGTGGTGGTCAACCTCCAACTCTAGCCTCCTGACTGGTGAGTTTGGGCTGCCCTATATCGCAGAGTCTGGACAGCTAAAAACTACATTTCCTAGATTCCTTTGAGCTAAGGTTACAAATGTGATTTAAGTTCTGCCAATTAGATGCACGAACTTTTGAAGACAGAAGTGAGGCAGAGGAAATCTGTGATTTCTGATGGTCAGCATAGCTGTGCAGACTTTTGTCTTTTAGCTTCCAGAGTACAGGCCACTAGCTTAGAGAGGATAGAGAATCAAGACACAGTGAGACAGGACATCTATTTTTTGGCAGTGTGGATCAAGCCAAAAAGCTGCATGACTCGGGGGGCAATAGCAGTCGGTGGGGGGCGGCAAGACTGTCCCTCAATGTCAGCCGGGATAATGTGTCTATGGAGTTAGTGATTCAGTGGCTAATCTGATTCCCCATTTCCCTGATCATAGGGTGGGCAGCCCCCGGCAGTCTGCTTCATCAGTTCAGTCTTATTTCTGGAGGACCAGCCCACAGCCCACTCTTCCAGACCTTCCAATAATCTTGTAAACACCTATTTTTAAAAATAAAACCCTTTTCTGCTTAAAATAGCTAGTATGGTTTCTGGCTCCTATAAATGAAGCTCAACTGATTCAAAGAGTAATATACACTTTTATAGAAGTTTTTTAAATGGGGGTGGTAAATTATAACACTCCAAACACTGGAAGGCAAAACTTCCTAAAAATCTACTTTACCCATTTTTCTTCCTGAAAAGTTCCAAACTTGTTAAGTGGAACGACACTATTTTCATTTTTTAAAAAATTTGTATTGACATGACTATATTTGCAGAAAAAAGCCTACAAATAGAAATACATACCCTAAAACTGCAGTCCCCAATCCTCGGGCCACGGACTGGTATCGGTCCATGGCCTGTAAGGGACTGGGACGCAGAGCTCTGCCGTACCTCCCCCAGCCCTCCGCCCTGGTCTGTGGAAAATTGTCTTCCATGAAACTTGGGCAGGGGACACAGCAGGAGGTAAAGGGTAGGCAAGAGAGGGAAGCTTCAGCTTTGCCGCTCCCCATCGCTCATATCGCTGCCTGAGCTCCACCATCCCTAGTGCCCCCAGTCTGTACAAAAATTATCTTCCATGAAACTGGTCCCTGGTGCCAAAAAGGTTGGGGGCTGCTGCCCTAAAATGTTTGACACAATAACCTAAAAGTGGGGTTATAGATTATTTTTATTTTCTTCTTTATTTTTCCTGATTTTTCTTTTTTTGCAGTGAATGTATACTGTTTTTTGCTTTGCTTTGTTTTGTTTTTTTTTTTTTAGAGACACAGTCTTACTATGTTGTCCAGGCTAGAGTGCAATGCATGGCATGATATCATAGCCTCGAACTCCTGGGCTCAAGCGATCCTATGGCCTCAGCCTCCCAAGTAGCTGGGACTACAGGCACATGCTACCATGCCCACTGTTCTTTTTTTTTTTTTTAGAGACAAGGTCTTGCTATGTTGCCCAGGCTGATCTTGAACTCCTGGACTCAAGTGATGCTCCTACCTTGGCTTCCCAAAGTGCTGGGATTATGGGTGCGAGCCACCATACTAGCCTGCATTGTTTTTGTAATTAGAAAAACACTAAAACTATTTCTATTTCAAAAAAAGCTATTAAATTTTCATTTAATTAAATAGAATGATGTCCACAGACCCTCAGATCAGCCCCAAACTCCTTTCTAATCAATATATGTGGAACAAAATGCTGTGAGGCTAGGATTCTTTGGTAGATCCAATAACAGTGTAAAAATTACCACATAATTTCAAATTTGAAACTAATACAATACAAATAATTACACTGGACATATGAGACATTTTGTGTTTGTTTCTTATTAGTGTGAGAATACAATTTGGAACTTAAACAATCTAGTATATGTTAGAATAATGAGAGCAAATTTAATTTAACTTCAAAGCAAATAGCTTTAAAACCAATCTCTCTTACATAGTTGAAATAAAAGTAGCCTCAACTGCTTGATAAAGCTAGAAAACAGCTGTTCTTTGCTTTGTTTTGCAACATTATCACCTGCAAGACTTCCTGGAATTGACAGTATGTACCAACCCCAAATCCTGTCCTAGAGTGAACTTAATCAAAGGAACACAGAATCATTTCCCCTACTATCACAAACATGACGAACAGGGACAAGAGGACAATATACTGTTTCTAGCCACAAATTAGGCATGTTCTAGGAAGATTTACTATGGAATAAGATTTTCCCACATACATACTTTGATCAAACAGCATGCGATGCTTTACTTCACTCATTTACCAATATTTCTCTAGTGTCATCTATGTGCATGACCCTGGGTTAGGCACCAGAATTCAACTGTGGAGTGAACAGATGTCATCGCTGACCTGACAGAGCTTAGAGGCTAGCGAGGAACCACAGGAGTTAACAGGTAATGAAAACAGCAAGGCAAGAGCTAGGATGGAGAAGCGCAAGATGCTATGGGAATACAGTAAGGTACCTGACACAAACCCGGGGTCAGAGGAGACTCCTTTGTAAGGGAATGTCTAGCCTGAGACCTGGATGGTAGGAGGCAGCCAGGCAAAGAGAGAAAGGAAAAATGTTCCGGGCAGGAAGAAGAGCATATGAGAACAGTGAGTACAATGAATTTGAAAAATTTTAAGAAGCTCAATAAGACTAGAGTAGCGTGTCAGGGTGAGGAATAAATGAGGAGCAATGAGGCTGAAAATGTAAGCAGAAGATAGATTAGGTACATGGAGATCATGTAATGATTGTCCGAACCAGGACATTTTTGAGAATGTTCCAGGACAACAGTTATAAACCAGGGCACAAATCGGAAGAGGCGCGATCATGGTCAGATTCTTAGGTTTTATAAAATCCACTCTGGCTGCAGTGTGGAAAATGGACAGCGGTAGTGCTAGGGGTGGGACTGTGACCCTAGAAGCAGGGAGACGAGTTAGATATTTCAACTGTGGGATTTCTGAACTGTGAATTACTAAGTCCGTGAGAACTGATGGTGGCCTCAACTGCAGAAGAGGCAATGGAAATGGAAGGAAGTGAGTATATTCAAGAGTTTCATTCACTCCTTTATTCATTCATTCATTCAATAATTATTTACTGAGTTAATAACTCACTATGTTAGGCACTGAGTTTACAGCTCTACCCACACAGAGCTTATAATCTAACAGGTGTAATGGGCATAACTTATTGATTGAACATTGGAGGAAGGGGGAAGAGGAGAGTCAAGGAAGACACTCAGTTTTCCAGCTTTGGTAAAAGAATGTATGGTAATGCCTTCTTCTGGGTAAGAAACAAAGAGAAGCAGCAAGATCAGAGTAGAGATAGATGCATTAAGTTTGGGTTTGAAGTGTTGCTGGGACATTAAGGGAGGTATTGATCCAGTGGACAGCTGGATACAAGTGTGAGGCTTAAAAGAGAGATCTGGACTAGAGTTAAGGATTTGGGAATCTTCAGCAATGGCTGATACATGAAGCCCCCACTGCGGGTGACACTATCTAGGGAGAATGTGTAATGATAGCAGGGAAAAGGGCCTAGGACATAACCCTCAGGAACCCCAGCATTTAAATGATCATGATGAAGATTCTCACTGATAAAAGCCAAAAGTTATTAAGCATTTACTATGAGCCAAGCACTCTCCTAAGAGCCTTACATGGATCATCTCGATCAATCCTCAGTAATCCATTAAGTAACTGGCTCAGGTTCTCACAGCCAGTAAAGGACAGATAACGGGATTGAACCCAGGTCTAGCTCAAAACCCATGTTCTTTACCCTAAACAACAATGCCTTCCAATCCACTGATAAGCTGAAACTGTTTCCTGATATTTCACAAACATCAGCAGGGACAGGGAGCAGGAAACAAAGAGAATTGAGTGCTTTGGTTTTTTTTTTTTTTTAAGTATTTGGGTCTGATTATGTCTCTAACATCAACAATTACCTTTAATGGTTGAGATTTTCCTCTTCATTTCCTAAGGAGTGGTCAGTATGCATCCTAGTTATACAGCAATCACTGAAGATGCTAATGGGAATACAGCTACTGCAAGTGTTCTTCCTTTAGTGATTCTTCTTTGTTAGTAAAGAAGACAAAGTGAAAAAGTGGGGAGAAAAGCAATTTGCAAGTCCTTCAAAACTGGCATTTACAATCTGAACTAACTTTTCTTTCCAAGTTAAGATTTTGTCCTAAACATTATTAAGTCCAAGAGATGAGGCAGATATTCAGTACTGCTCAGATACTCTACTCTGCATAAATGTCTCAGGGCAGGCGTCTGGGGACGGGGGAGTGTCAGAAAGCTCATACCATGGCTCGTTATACAAACTTGTAATTCAGCTTGTGGTGGGTAATACTATTGGAAAATAACATTGCTCTACAGAGATTAACCTCAACCTACCTTGTCAAAATCGGAAATGGAATGGCTCTTTCAAAACATAGTAAGAGCTAAGAATATAGGCCAAAGCAGCAGCATCATAAAAAACAATGAGTTCTGCATATACATACGGCTTGTAGTTACAAATCAGAGAACACAATTTTATGTCTAATAAAAAATAAACTAGTTATAACCTCTTTTAAAAATGTTTCCAATTAATATACCTTCACGTCTATCATCACCATTGACACAATCCATGCATTCACATGGTAGTTTTCATACTGAATACACTCATAAATCCAGTGCACATATCTAATATGTTGCCATAGGCTTCTACTGACGCAATAAAATTTGCACTCATTCCAAGGATTGACTTGGTCCCCTGCCTAAAAAAATCTACTAAATGGCTGCCTTAATAAAACCTCTATCTAGACTGCTTAATCTTATTCCTTATCATCTCCTAACCTTCAAATTGCTTCTTTTCTCAATTCATCGATCATTTATGAAGCTTCTATGTAGGGTCCAGCACTGTTTCATCCTACTTCTCCCTGTATATCTTCCTCCTACCAGCAAGTGTTTGCCAAGATTCTCTTTGGGTGAAAAAACCAGATTTGAGATTAAAGCCACTTCTATTTCCCATTGACAGTGAAGATCGGTTCTGAAGAGGGAATGGAGACAAAGAAGACAGGATGATAGCAAGCCGTCTTTTCGACTGTCTTACTTGTAAAACATGAACTCCCTGGTTGACTTGCGGGGGTGGCTGGGATGCTTGATAGAGTTTTTAGCCTGAGAATATCATTGTATATGAGATTACAACAATTCATGGGACATTTTCTGAATCTGGAGGCATTTCCACAGGATTGTAGGGCTCACACAAAGAACATCTCGATGTCTTGGATTTAAGAGCAGCAAAGGTAACAGAAAGCTAAATTTAAGCCTCTTCTACAAAGTGAAAGTGGGATAAGAGTATTAAGAATAAATATGAACTCAATGGTAAGCTGACTGGCCACTGGGTTAACAAAACAGTAATCTTATCATCCAAATTTCAGAGGGAACACATAAATATTACACTTGAGCTGCAAACCCAAGCTTTATAAATAGTGTAGATGGTTCCTGGCTATTTGAAAACACAGCAGGAAAAAGTTCAGGGGTCCCAAGAGATCTCGAGCTGACCTCAACCAGTTTTAAAATGTGCTGTTTGAGAAAACAGAATGTAAGTATGACTCAGGCTGTAAAAGAGAAAAGTGTAGCCAGTGGGTCTGAGGTAACCCTCTCTCTTGTTGCTTTTGGTAGACTAACTACACAACTAGTTTCCACAAATTAGGAAGGACAGGAAGAGCTAGGAAACCAATCAGAAAATATCCATGGGGACCATATAAGGGGGTACTCTGAGGAGAGGTTGAAAAATGGATTCCTTTATCTCTGTGGAGACAGAGAGGACGTTTATGAATCTTCAAGTCTGTGAAGCGGTGGAAGCAGGCCAAGGCCCCTGGAAAGTTGGCACCTCTGTCAGAAACTTTATTTCACATTCCACTTGTCTGGGCTTAAGAATGAAAAGCTATTCAGGCAACCTCATGCCCACTTCTGAGTCAACTGTGTCACTAGCACTGGCCAGGCCTGGCCCTGGTTTGGTCCAGGAGGAGGGGCTGGGTCTGTAGAAGTCCCAGACCACCCAGTCTCCATTCAGAGGATCCCAGGGGCCTGGTCAGAGCTCGGAGACCCCACAGGCCCTTCATTCTCAGAACTGACATGATGTGCCAGACCACGCTGGCCCTCAGCGGACCCCAGCCCTTGCTACATATGCACAAATAATCTCAGGCCCAGCCCCTAATAAACTGTCTTCTGCACATCAGTAATAGCAGCGGCTATCTCTTTTTCATGATTCTGCTCACATCCTTTCACAGCTATTAGAAGAAGCTCTGTTGCTTGAAATTATTATTAACAACAATTACCAGAAATGCAGTAGTTTCTAGAAATGTATGAATCTAATCTAAATTAATTTCTGTCCACCCCAACCCCAATTCCATAAGTAAGGAACCATTAACTCTCTACACTTGTGTAAGTCAAGCTCTATGCAACTTTAAAAGGCGATAACACAAATTAAGGAGGGTGCTGCTGGAAGCTTAGCTAGATTAAGTTTCCATTTCTTCTTGGGAGCTGATTTTGATGACTTTGCTTATCTCCTCCCTCCAGTGTGTATTCAGTTCCTGGTGATTTCCTTGCCAATTAAAAGGCAGAAGAGCCTGGAGTATGTGTAGGGAAAAGCTAATGAAACCCACTGTGAAGATAAAGCCAAATGCAAGATGCAAAATGCATGGTATTCAAAACTATCTTCCAAGAGCCTTAAAAATGTTCATTTACTTTGACCTAGTAAACCTACTTCAGACACTCTATCCTGAGAAAGTTTTAAGCCCAAAGCCATTTAATAGTGAAATAGTATGAACAGTTCACAGTATAGAAGAATGGCTAAGTTATGGTTGATCCAATAATTGAATATTATCTATCTATTAAAAATTTTTTTACCAAGAATTTTTAATAGCATTGGGAAAGGATTATGTCATAATCTTTTATGGAAAAAAATCAGTGTACAAAATTGCATATTCAATATTACTTCATATACATAAAAAATAAAATACATGGAGAAAAACTTAAAGGAAATACACTAAAAGATTAACAATGATTGGGGATACAGGGACTATGAGTGTTTTGATTTCTTGTTTCCACTTTTCTACATATTCTAAACTTTCTACAACAAATAAAGCTCTATTACTCTAATAAAGAATAATAAATTTCTATTTAAAATTGAGATGGTTGAACCAGATGATTTCTGAGGTCCCTTTAGCTATATTCTGTATCACATCCAGTAAAAATTTAAGGGGTTAATGTTTTTATGACTAGTATATCTTTATTAAAGCAATAACACCATTCTGGCCAATATTACTGTTCGTTGAGTACATTACTTCACGGCCATTAAATTGGAAATTCCTTAGGGGCAGGGACTACCCATACCATGTAGTAAGCATTCAATAAATGTTTATTAAATTGAATTTAAATCTGATAAGTGAGAGAGCATTAGTAGAATTAATTATAGGGTGATAAGAAGTGTGCTTGCTTTCACACTACAGAATTACCAAAAACATTGCTGGTTATCTTATATTTTGAATGGATTTTCCCTTTATAAAAACAATTTGAATGATGTTGTCATTGCTACATTTAAAAAACCAGGGGTTGGTGGTTGGGGACTGGGGGGAGGGATGAATAGGCAGAGAATGGAGGATTTTTAGGGCGGTGAAACTACTCTGTATCATATTCAATGACAAATACATGTCATTATACATTTGTCCAAACTGATAGAACGTATAATAACACCAAGAGTGAACCATAAAGTAAACTACAGACTTTGGGTGATTTTGATGTGTCACTGTAGATCCATCAATGGTGAAAAATGTACCTTTTGTCAGTAGGGAGGGAGGATGTTGATAATAGGGGAGGCTGTGCATGTATGCATGGAGGGCAGGGGGTATATGGCAAATCTCTGCGCCTTTTGCTCAATTTTGCTATGTACCTAAAACTGCTCTTAAAAAATAAAGTCTTATAAAAATGAAAACAACAACAAAAAAAACCAACCAACCAACCAATCAGCAAAGCAAACAAATAAGCAAACCTGACCCTTCACAGAATGTGATCTTTTTTTTTTTTTTTTAGACAGAGTCTGACTCTGTTGCCCGGGCTAGAGTGCCGTGGCGTCAGCCTAGCTCACAGCAACCTCAAACTCCTGGGCTCAAGCGATCCTCCTGCCTCAGCCTCCCGAGTAGCTGAGACTACAGGCATGCGCCACCATACCCAGCTAATTTTTTCTATATATATATTTTTAGTTGTCCAGATAATTTCTTTCTATTTTTAGTAGAGACGGGGTCTTGCTCTTGCTCAGGCTGGTCTCGAACTCCTGACCTTGAGCAATCCACCCGCCTCGGCCTCCCAGAGTGCTAGGATTACAGGCATGAGCCAACGCGCCCAGCCCCAGAATGTGGTCTTGTAACTGAAGAATGCTCTAGGATACATGTGCCTTTCTAAATCACAATGTCAGTTTACCGCAACAAGGTGATGATAATATGACTTACCATAAGGTGACCTCCTGGTTTTCTAAATTTCAGGGGTCTTAAGGAAGTAAAGAAGACTAATCAAATTAAATTTTGATGTGATTGATGGACCAGTACGATGAAGAAGGTTAGATACCAGTAAAAGAATTCCAAATACATTTTCTGGTTGTAAATACTTAAATCAGTACAGAAAAATCAGATAATATGTCTTTGAAATACCAAGACAGTGAGATTCTTTTCGTCTTACCACAGGTGTTCCAGATTAGAAAGATTGTTAACCCACAAGAAATAAAGTCACTATCATTAGGCATAAGGCGTTATGGTTATTAAAAACACAAGGAGTGATCCAAGGCTAGAAGAAGCAGAAAGTGATTATAGAGGGGACAAGGGAGGTATTAATAACTAACTTGAGGATATTGTAAAGAATCGTTGCAGAAGCCATCCCAAATGTGAAAAAATCATCAGTGTTCCCAATTATTTTGGAGGTCCCACAGCAGCTTTGAGTTTAAATGGTTTAACTAGAATGAGGATTCCCAAATTCAATCTTTCCGAAGCAAAATAAAAATATAAAATTACTATTAATATATCTGGGTTAAACAGAATCAGAAGGCATAATTCACCTTAATAAATATTCTCTTAGGAGCTATAGTTTCCTATGACTGAATTTGGTTTCATTCTTTTGTGTGGGTGGCAAGCCACAAGAGGGAAGGAATGTTTATGTTTTGGAGACAGGACAGAAAAGAGAGAGCACTGGAAAAGGTGCCAGAGAAAACCTCTGAGGGAATGGGCTGTAGCCACCAGAAAATTCCAGAAGCCTCAACCTCAGACACAAAGTGAATACCTTGGTTGCTAACACCAGCAAAATCTGCCTTTGATGCATCCTTAATAGGTTTCCTTGGGATGGGATTATGAGTGCTGCAAGTTCGATGGGATCCGGCAATAGCTGTGGCAAGGAAATTTCAGTATGACAGAACACTGGCTATTCGCTTGATATCCATTAGTAAGGGAACGAGCCTAGACCATACCTACTTAACTCCTGAATTTTGCAGAGTATTTCAAAGGTTAAGGTTACCCTTCTATATCAGCGGTAAGTTCGACATATTGTTTTATTCTATCAGGGGAAGAGGCTCTGGATTTTCTCTTCCTCCTTTTTTTCTCTTTGGATTCCTGCATTGCACATGTGTAGTGGTGACAGTGGGGTATGTGTATGTGTGAAGGGGTAGGGAACCGAAAGACAAAAGCGAAAGGTCTGTGCTGATCAGCCGTCACCACACATGGGTAACAGGAGTTTAGGATGCAGAAGAGTGAGAGGGGTAAATATCAAGAGGTACTTGATAGATTCCCCATTGTTAAGAAAAATGATCCTACATTTATAAATATGGCAAAGAGGATAATTCCACGTCCGCTCAAAAGCATTGTTTAACAGGCTCACCCAAGGATTAATTTTTTTTAGTATAATGTAAATTAAGGGCAATTTCATGCGAAGTTACATGTTAACTTGTAGGTCTGTTTCCAGCAGAGACACAAATTTTTCTGTCTGGTAGGGAACAAACAAACAAACTCCCAAACAAAAAAGCTCCAGAGGTTATAGCTTATTGCCCTGTAGGACATGAACCAGTTTTGTATCTAACCTAGCAATTGTATTCTACTATTACTCTGTTAAAGAGCATTTACATGCTCTGTTCCTCAAATGCTCCTTGAATAAGCTTTAGCATCTAACTGGTTCCCTCGGTACTTAATGAGATTTAAAAACAAATATCTTTAACATATGTTCCTCTTCTTTATGTGTGAGAGTCATGTTTTTAATATTTTCAAAGTATACTTTGGTACCACTTGTCAGCTCTAATCCTAACACAAGCCCTCAAAAGTCTTACTGTTCTTTAGAAATGCACATAAGGGTCTCCTCCTCGCAATACTGTTCCACAATTAACTCTTTTCACGGGAACATTGGCAGAACTTAAGAAGGTGCCTTTCTCTCCCTTCCAAAGGAACTTGTTGGACTAGAAACAGCAGACGAGCTATGCTGCCCCAAGATTAGAAAATCAATCCCACTGGATTTCCAATGAACTCTTCTTAGGCTCGAAGATTGAGGAATCATGGGCTCCCCTCCCTTCTTCAAGGGTCTACTTTATCTAAAGGATCATGGTAATGGCCAAGATCCACTACCCTCTCCTGGTTCCTACTGGCTAGCCTCTGCCATCTCCCGGGCTTCCTCCGTCTGGGCAGCTGCCTCCTCCTGGGCACACCCCTCAGGCCTTTGCTCAAGCGGCTACCACAGGTCTTCAAGCCACCTGAAGGCCCGCTGGCCAACACTTGCTCATGTTTCTCCTATGAACTAACAGGAGTTGTCATATACCAGCATTGCCTCTCTTCTCTCCCCATTCTAAGAGAGGAGGTCTGCTGGACAGTGCTGAGTTCGTGTAGCACACTTAGGTGGGAACTCAAAATGCCTCATCCTGGTTTTTTTTTTCTGACTTCCTTCCTACTAAGAATCCTTAGCAGAGTTGAGGGGAACCTCACCCCTGCAGGACACCTATAGGACTTAAATCTCAGATAGCCTGCAGCCCAGCAGGAAGATCCTTCTCTCCTCCTCCACCTTATCTCTCTTCAGAAATAAATCTTACTGCAGAAGAAAATGAAATACACAATCAAAAACAGATCACATACAACTGAAACCAAGAGCACACTAATCTAATCCAAGCTAAACAAGATAATGTGAAGAATTATTTTTATGAAAGCTCATACAATTTCATTTTATTAAATCATATTTTCATTCATGTAAGATGACCATTGTGCCCTAGCTATTTTATGGGTATAGAAATGAGAAAAACACACGAAAAATATGTTTTAGATTTTAAAAAGATGTAACATACATACAAAAAGCATAACATAGTTCTATCTTCTTTTAATGTAATGAAACTATGATGCTCCAAAGCTTATTTTGTGTGTCAATATAAATATGGTTTCTCCTGAGTCTTTCCACTGTGGGGCCCACCATAGCTGCACACTCTAACCCTGATAATTATGCTTGTCCTTATTTGAAGGGGTTGCTAGTAGCCAGCTTGCAGGCCTGAAATTTGGCAAATCCAGCCCTCCTGAATTCCTTTTCTATGAGGCATTAAGACCATACCCCACACCAGTCTGACTCCTGTTACCTTGTCCTTTGACTATTATAGAACAGGACATATCTACCCTTTCCTTCCAGAGTAGCCAACATTCTTGGGAGTGAAGAAAGGACACTGTCCATAGACTCGCTCAATTCCTATTCCTTTCAATTTCATCCTTCCATTCCACACCTCCACCTCCACTACCAAAACAAAACAAAAACCCTAAAATTCCTTTCCAGTTTCCAGGCCTCCATCTGTAAATAACTACCAGTCTCTTGGGGAAGTGCACATCCTGCTTCCTGCAGCCCACAATACAAAATATAATTTGCTGTGACAGACCCAGGAAGCTCCTGGATAACACATAAATTTTAATAACTTTTAAAATCAGGTCCTCAACTCTCTCTCTCTTTTTTTTTAAGAGACAGGGTCTCACTCTGTCACCCAGGCTGAAGGGCAGTGATTCAATTTATAGCTCGCTGCTGCCTTGAGCTCCTGGGCTCAAGTGATCCTCCTGCCTCAACCTCCTGAGTATCTAGGACTACAGGCACATGTCACCACACCCAGCTAATTTTTAAATTTTTGTAGAGATAGGGGGTCTCGCTGTGTTGCACAGGCTGGTCTCGAACTCCTGGCCTCAAGCAATCCTCCCATCTTGGCCTCCCAAAGTACTGGGATTACAGGTGTGAGCCATTGCACCTGGCCAGAAATCTACACTCTTGTTAAGTTTTTTCCTCGTTCCCGATTATCTATCAAAATGACTTTGCTCTGGTTTTGACAAGGCTTTATTTAAAAATTCATGTTAAAAAATACTTTATATATACTCTAAAAACTATGTAAAATTGAATTTGGAAAGTTACGTTTTTAATTTTTAAAAATGTGAAACTTCAAACATGTTAGTGTGCAGTGGAAAGGCAGCTGAAAAAAATTCAGCATTCCATTTAAAAAAGAAGTAGTGATGCTGTTAGCTTGACATGGGGGAGACTAAGCTACCTTTATTTGCTGTATAGTTGTCAAAATTGGACTTTTTGAGGACACACACTGTATCATGGATTCTTTAATTTAGTGTATGGATTATTTAGGGATACATCTGAAATTACAGCACTAATTTCACTTCTGATTTCATAAAAGACTGCTTAACATTGGATAAGAATGATCTATTTATAAAATGTAGTGCCAAAAATTAAAGTAATTTGTGATAGAAGTACGATTTCTCTTTTTGATTTTTTTTAAGTCAAGGGATCAGTGATCAAAAGATTAAAATAAAGAATGCATATCTTAAAAGAACAATTTGTAGGATATTTTCTTTTTTGTGTACTCACTATATCCCTTAGAATTTTACTTATTAAGCAATAAAAATGGCAATGAACATAGTTGCGTAAAAAATTTTGGGATGCTTCTCTATATGTTCTCACAGTAGAAAGATGTTTTTCAGAATTTCTCTTATAATACTAAATCATTATGAAATTTCCTGAATGGCTGATAAACATAGTAAGTGCTGAATTGTACACCAACTCCTACAGCTTTCGACTGCATATTTCAGTTTTAAAGTCTGGCCCATAATGAATGTTTTCCTCAGGAGGGTGACTTGCATTTATTTATGATGGTCAATTTTTAAGTATATGCCTGAAAAGTGACATGGTCCTGATAAATATCCTTTTAACAACATACCAAAGCACACACTGAGAGTTCACCTGGTCCTAAAATACAAGCAAGCCATCAATCTGTAGTTTATACACACAAATTCCTAGTGATGCAATAAAAGAGCTATAAAAAGGAAGTCATATGCCTAAGCAAAAAAATTTAACTATAGCTTAATTTCGGTATTTATTCACTGTAATGGCTTTGAAAAACAGTTTTCCAAGTTTGTGCTCAGAGAGGGTGTTAGATCGGAAAGACTAACTCAAAATTATTAAAATTAAATATTAATGGTGGATCTTATTAAAATGTCAAAAGAATTATCAAAGGTTCTGATGATTTCATAGTTGCATAGTTTAAACCACAACCTGGATTCCTTCTTTCTTTTTTTTTTCTTTTCCACTTTGGCAGTAGGGAAGCAGTTGGGCTACACGAGCTTGTCCTACAATGCTTTCATGGCTGTCTTCTCTTCACTCTGCTGAATAGACAGGAGCTCTTCATTTTATCCTTTCTACATAAGCTGATAATTCTGTTTTCATTTCACTTCCCTTCCTCAATTGCAATAAGGAAGTTGCACTGTTGTGCCTTCTCCCCTACAATAATGAGGTCAGGTTACCACAGTCTAAACTACTCTGAAGGCGTGGTAGTTTTAACAAGACCAACCATTAACAACAGAGACTTAAAATTTGCTGCCTTAACACTGAAATACAATCCCACCTGCAGTGTCATGTTTATTTCCACCCTCGTATTCTTTCATAGCCTAAAAGCACCTTCAACAGCAGGAAGAAAGCTCAGGTCCCTGTTATTTCTCTTCTGTCTAGACGGGCTTAGAAGCTTACTCTTCTAAGCACCACCGGTCACTCTGGTAAGTTTAAGTTTTCTTTAAAATGAACTTTCAAGTTTTGGCAAATGTTTTATTTTCCATTGACTTTTTAAACATAACTTTTAAATAAGATACACTCAAGAAGGCATGCGTTATTTAATATGGTGCCTGACTTTAAACCAGTATCTGATCCAGAGAAGATACTCAATAAATTTGTTTTGATGCATGAATTGAAAAAAATGAAAGAATTGTAAACTAATCTTTAAAATGCAGAGAAAAAAAAAAAAAAAAAAGGAAATAACATGAGCCATAACCCAGCATGGGAGCAGCCAGAGATAATCAGTTAACGTTTTAGTGTGTACCCTACTAGTCATACAACATCCTATAAACACACATAAATCATGACCCATGCGTTATTTTATAATTTTTTTTGTGCTTAATATATAGTGAGCATTGTTTTCACCTGACAAATATTCTTTTGCAATGGCATTTGCAAAGGCTACCCAGCATTCCAACAAGTCGATGCAATAGTGTGTCAATGATTTAACTTTCTCCCCTATTGTTGAACTTTCAGGTTGTCCTGTTCTTGGTATTACTATTATTATTGGTATTTACAGCTATAAACATTTGTGCGGCTGAATCTTTACGAATACTCATGATGATTTCCTGATGACAAATTGCAAGAAGCAGAACATTAAGGCTTTTGATTCATAATTGGCAAAATCTTTCAGTAATTTAAATCAAATTTTAGTAGCTTGAGGTGTGGCGCCTGCAGATATGCTTTACTGGGTCTTGGTTCATTATTTCCAACATTGTTCACCCCGTCTCTGAATTTATATATATTTTTTTTTTTTTTTGAGACAGAGTCTCACTGTGTTGCCCGGGCTAGAGTGATGAATTTATATTTTTGAGGCTTATCAAAGCAGTTATTCTCCAAGGAGCCTGTTACTGAACCCTCAAAGAGAGCAGGAAATTGTCTCTCCTTCATTAAAAAGAGCTCCATGGATATTTCCAACTGTTCTTTCATGTCTACCTGGAGTAGTATCTATGTCTTTCAATTATTTTTCTAGTAGCAGGCACATTGTAAAAAATGAATCTTGTTCTCTTAAAACTTTTCAAATCTTTACCATACTCATTCTTAATAAGTGATGTAAAATATGAGTTGAGTCTTGTTTAAACTATAACAAATAAAACCTCATCTTTCCCATTAATAAAAATTAATTTCAACTTCTGAGAAATGAAAAAAAGTTAGCCTTAAAAAAGTATTTATAGCTATCCATGAATAACTGTCTCTAGAACACTATTAAAATTTTCTTTAAACATTTAACACCATTTGGTAAATAAAAAAGTAACTAGAATTGCTATTTTAAGATGACCACCAAAAGGCAATCCTCTACAAATGTGAGTAGACACAAAATACCATGGCATCTAACTAAATTTTAGGATGACCACTAAAAGACAAAGTCCTCCACAAATGTAGGTAGACAAAACATGGTCTATGGCATTTAACTATTCTGGGAAAATACCCAGATTAGACTCAGAATGATCATTTGAGTGATTAGATGTTTACCATAAATTAAGGGAGAAAGAATATCTCATCTTACAGGACTAGTGCCACATGCTTCTACTAATGACAGAGATACTCAACATGCTTTATAAGAAATTGGAGGAAAAACTTGCAACCTTTTCCCAAAGGGTCCCTGAGGGTAGGCGAGGAGCGAGGACTTAAGAGTGACTTCAGTGAATTTTTTGAATGCCGATAACAAATGCCCTCTGGAACTAAAAGTATCTAAGAGGGGGAAAAAAAAAAACACCACACATCCACAATTTCTTTGCTGTAATACTTTTTGCTACTCCTTTAAGAACTTAAATCTTAACCCTTACGTTTAGCTATATGAATAAACATTTCATATGAATTTCCTGCAAATTATGAGAAAATTTATTTTTTACATTGTACTTTTCTAAGTAGACCTATCTTCATGTAAAATTTCAATAACAATTTTTCATCTAATAATTTGTGTGCAAAAGATTTTTCCATAACATTTACAAGTTCACAGGATAGCACTATGGAGGGTAACGGGGGACTTCTGAATATGCGGATGGATGGTAGCAAGAAATCCTTGTTTTACCCTCCAGTAACAACCACACAATCAGGCACTAATATTTAAGAGCTATGCTGTTAAGGGAACATTCTCGTTGTTTGCTTAACTTTCATATTTTCACAACAAATATGCCTCATATTTTCATGCTTTGTATATTCCTTAGGATAATCAGATGCTTTTCTGAATCTCTACCTTAAATTTTTTTTTTTTTTTTTTTTGAGACAGGTTTCATTATGTTATCCAAGCTAGACTGACTCCTGGGCTCAAGTGATCCTCTAGCTTCAGCCTCCCTAGCAGCTGGGATTACAGAACATGCTACCACACCAGGTTCTACCTAAAGAATTTGACTTTAGGAATGATTCTAATCAAAGAAAGAAGATTCTGGGGTACTTTTTAATTTTAACATATACTACTCTTCCTGAATCTAAACTAAGCCAGTGATCCCTCTCTTTAATCTTGGCCAGGACACCCCTTGACCACAAATAATAAAACATTCTACTTCTCCCTCATTCCAAATTCACAATATCTTTTACTGCAGTTAAAACCTTCTCCCTCATCCCCTCAAATAATTCTGATTACTTTGGGCTAATTAAATTATATTAGAGCTTCCTTCTGTTGGTGAGCTACCAGGTTATTTTTTGAAAATTCTTACCTACAGAGAGTATAAATAACCCTTGGCTATTTTCAGCTGTGCTTGAGCTCTGCGAAAGCATAATACTCTCAGAAGCAAAGCTGTGCCCCTGGAATAAACACCCTCACATGTGAAATTATTCATGTGACCTCCTTTCTTGTCTTTAAAGTGCTGAAGACTTACAGACAGTAGGACTCAACTTTTTCGAAACTGTAAGTCTCTACCAAATACAGCTATTCGGAGGTACCAGCTGGGTTAAATTAGAATATGTGTTCAATCAACTGCTTTCCACATGTGCCTTCTGAATTATTTAATAGTAAATTTGCTGAAGAGATGAATGAACAGTACTAGCTTGGAATCCCAGATACCTCTCACCAATAAATAAGGGGCTACTTTATTTTACTGTCCCTATTGAGGTATGGATACTATTCTGTAGGGCACAGATTCTCAAACAGGGCATGGTGACCACCAGGGGTCATTTGACAGTGTCTGGAGTAAAAACTTGAGGGGGAGGAGTTTGGTTGCTACTGGCATCTAGTAGGTCGAGGCCAGGGTGTTATTAAGCATCCTGTAATGCCAGGTTACCCTGCCCCCACAACGAAGAATTATCCTGTGCAAGATGTTATTAGAGCCAAGGTTGAGAAAATCTGCTTTAAGGAAATGAAATAAAATTAGAATAAAAAAATTATTCCCTTTGAACCTCTGGAAAGGGTTACCACCCAGGCAGTATAAAATCTAACTTAGAGCTTCGTAATAGATAAATTGCCAAACAGAAGCCCTGTAAGGGGAACACCCCAATATATTCTGCAAAGGAGTTTAGTAAACATGGATTCATTGGTATATAGATCCAGTTCCAGAGAAAAATGTAATAATCATTGACTTGATAAGTGTTCACAGCTAGTGAGAAACCCATCCTTTATGTTTAATTTGATTGCACAGAAAATCTGAGTTGAATGAAGAATAAAATAGACAACAGATGTTAACCAAACCATCTAAATTACTTTAGGTATAGTCTTTTTTTTTTTTTATCCATTTTAAATCTTTTCTTGTTTTGGGAAGTGTTGAGCTTGGGGACTAGGATGCAGTAAATATCTTCAGTGTTGTAACACAGAAGAAAACTTCCAGCCATTTTTAGATTTTAATCATCTTACCCACATTAACAGATGCAGGCTGTTTGGCATAAGCTCAGAGGAAAGAGCCTTATTGGTCCTCGGCATCTAATTACTTATCTTAGAGAAAATTAGGCAAGATCCCAAGTCTATGGAAGACTCATGTTCTGTTGGGAGTTATTAATTACAAGCAGACTTAAGAAGCATTAATTTGTTTTGGTAATCATGCCAGGGTGTACATAGCTCTGCCAAACAGTATGGGAAGTGGAGATTGGGGAGAAGGTGAGCAGCTCGGCTCAGCTGGCAAAGGGGGGATTAAAACCAGATGGCCCCAATTTGTCTCTTTTAGCCAAGTTCCAAATAAAATATTCCTTCTGCTGAAGTTTAAATTAAATTGATCCCTGATTACCCCACTCCTGACTAATAATCTAAACTAATTCCTTCTTTTTAAAATGATTTCCTGTTTTGCTATTGTTGTTGTTTCTTAAGAACTTGAGATAGTTAAAACCTACTCTGGCACAAAAACACATACCCACATTCATTTGCATCCACATAAGAAAAAAGACTGGAAGAAAATAAACCAAAATGTAAACAGTAATTATCTCTGATGGGAAATCATAGGGGATTTCAATCTTCTTTTTATATTTCTATGATGTTTCCAAAATTTCTACAATTAAGCACATATTAATTTTATAATCAGAAAACAACCTGAAATAGGGCAGTTATTTAAACCCCTAATGTCTTTCTATGCCATTCTCTAATTATAATCCAGTTCTACCTACACTGACGTCCTTTAAATATTGACATGGCTATTTGTGCTGGAGAAGGTAAATAGCCAGTCATAATACCAATCAGATCAAAATCTCACCCACTGTTACCTGCTTACATAGCTGGCTGTAGAACATGTTCTTAATGTGAGGAACATGATAACATGTTACTCAAGAACTAGTTTATCAAAGGATTTCTCAAATTCTGTCTTCCACAGATAAGTACATATATCCTTATATTCTGGCAATGTAAGGAAAGGACAAAAAGGGGAGAATAGCTATCAGGTCACAACCAGGCCACTTATAGGACATACTGAAGATACAAGGCTCACACCTTGAAAAGGATCTGAAGTATAATTACGTTTAAGCTCAATGTCTAAAGTTACATGCAATGTATACATTCAAGGAATTCTTAGGTTGATAATATAAGATGCCTGATGTTGGCCTATCTGAAACACAAAATATTTCTACAGTATTTGAAATAACATAGGTTTACCTAAATTTCATAGGCAACAAAGAATGGAAAGTATTTATCTTGCTACTCAAAAAAAAAAAAAAAAAGTCAGCAACCATTTCAGTTTCAAAGGCAGAGCCACACCACACATTATATATATCGCCATTGAAAAGAAACATGTCCTCTTAAAATTAAAGTCTATTTAGTTAAGCAAAAGACATTGAAATGCCTGTATAAGTATTACACAAAATAAAGAAAATCCCCATGCCTACCACTCAGCTAATGAGGCTGTCTTGATATAAGCCAGTAAGTGAGAAATAAATGCTCACAGTGATCCTGGAAGCAGGTAAGTGATCTTGTCCACTAGCTATTTCCAGTTCTAAGTCATTAACCACTGGGGAATTCCTGTTTGATTTATAACATTTTCTTGATGCGTGCAGGGACATATAACCCTGTATTTCCAAATCTCTTTTAAAACAATAATCCTAGTAACTCTTTGGTTACTACTTACAGACTAGGTTCTGTATGGATGCTATGGTAGTAGATGTTTGGAGGCCACAGAATATGGGAGAGATATGGTCCCAGGTAGCATTAGCCTGAGGTAAATTGAAGAAAAGAGACAGTTCTCTGGATTGATAGACCCTGATCCACTCCGTGCTCTTACACTGGCCTTTAGCTGTTCAAATTTCCCTCATAGAACAAAGATTATGTGTCTTATTTCTCATTCTCTAAAGCCCTTGCTCTCTCTGAGCTGAGACCTGTGCTGAATTTCTAACCTACAGAACTCTAAGATAATAAATTTATGTTGCTTTTATCCACTAAATTTGTGGCAGTTTATCATGGCAGCAATAGAACACTAATGCACACATGGTAGTTTTAATCTGCATTTCCTTGATGACTATTGAAGTTGAGCCCCTGTCACATGTTTATGAATTCTTGGATACCCTCTTTTGTGAAGTACCTGTTCAAGTCTTTGGCCCATTTTTCTGTTGGGTTGTCTTTTTCTTATTAGCTTCTAAAATCTCTTTATATATTCTGTAAAAGTTCTTTATATATTCTGGATATAAGACCTTCTTCATATGTATGTATTATACTCTGAAGCTTGCCTTTGCACTCTCTTAATGGTGTCTTTTAAAGAACAAAAATGTAAACATTAATATAGTCAAATATATCCAATTTATCCTTTTGTTTTATTTATTTATTTATTTATTTATTTTGAAACAGGGTTTTGAAACAGGTTCTTCCATATTTTAAAAATGAGAGATCCTTATTCTCAAGCACTTTTTAATCTTTTGAAACTTGTCCATATTGATCCAAATACGTAACAGCTCTTTTTGCTTCTATCTAAAATTTTTTTGTAATTTCTTCTCTAAATAAAATAGAAATATGTCTAGGGGTTGGGATAAGACAAAGAGTCTTATGGAAACCAGATATTTCCAACACAGTAGTCCATTCATTTATTTGCTGCATTTCTGCCAGTTCACAACATATACTGAGTCCATTAGGATGGGGCTGGGTCCACTTCATAGTGAGCAATAGTTGGTACATTGTATGTTCTTAATAAATATGCAATCACATTAAAAATGGAACCACCCAGATGGTGCCACTATAGGTAATAGTCACCTTTTTTATTCCGACAGTGCTTTCCACATAAGCACCATGTGGAAAAATTTTTTAGGATTGCAGTTATTGTACATACTAATAATTATCCATACCTTTACCTGACCCCTGACACTGCAGGTCCCCAGATTCACCAAATATTTAAATCAATATGTCTCAAAGTTATCAGAGAAAAGCACTAGAGTTGAATTGGGAGGTTCAGAGATTTGCTCTCTTTGCATTTACACTGTGAATCTCTTTTTTTCAGCACTGAATTGTTTTTGCTCTGTGTTTCGCAAATTAAAGCCTTTTAAATAGAGAAGGTATACCATACAAGATGAGATGAAATAATAGATAATTTTAAAGAAGGTCAGAAACTCAGATTTGATGTCAATTGGCTTAATTTTTCACCTCCCAGGGCATTATTAGTTCATTGATAAAATGTGAATGGTATCTTAAGAGCTTTGATTATTAGAATCTTCATATAAGTCTGAGGCCTCGTCGCTACTATAAGTCAGTACCTAAGATAAAAATGCAGCAGGTCTCCTGGATTTCATTCTATTTAAAATGCATTTAGTCCCCTGTCTATTATCCACCTGTTTATCAACAAAAGTTCTTGTCTGAGGGCTAATTCAGTTGAAGTTCTGCACTGCAAAATACTTGATTGCATTAAGGGACAGACACATTGGAATGATGACAAGTAGTCAACCCTTTAAAATATTCATAGTCATGAGTGTTTCACTTGATCAATTCCACTTGCTCAGCAGATACAGCTCTTTGTGTATTACCAAGAAACACAATAATACTGGCCTCATGTTTCCATGGTGATTTCCGAGAGCAACTGCTAAATTTAAGTTACCTCTTTTAATCAATGATAATTTTCATCTAAATGATATTCTCATGTTACCCTGAATTATATTAACATGGTGTTAATTTACTTTCTGCCTCAGCTCAAGGTGAAATTTATTTTCCTAGGGCAAGAGAAGTTTTAATTTGAGGGTTGGAGTGGATGGGAAAAGGATGTAGAAGCTGAGGGACATGGTAATATGATAAACATTGCTAAAAAAGAAAACAAAGGAGATAATGGGTTTGAATACAAACAATTTTTAACTTTTTAATCATTTTTAAAATATGCAATGGGAAAATTATCTGCTTAAGAAAGGCATTTGCTTACCTGCTCTTAGTCCCCCAAAAAGCTGTGCAAACCAACATAAATGTCCTTTTGAGAGCCATTTTTAATGTTAAATTATAGTATAAATTTCCCACTCTAAGTATCAATTAACATTTTAGTGATTCTAGCCCAGTCAATAAAATACACAGCTTTAAAGAAAATTTCTCCTGTCCAATTACAGCTAATCTTGTTGGGCTTTTGAAACACTAGCTAAAGACCACAAAGACTATTTCTGGCTAATGAACATTAAAAGAATCAGCACAGATTCAAGTAAGTGGATAAAGAAAGCTGTTATTATTTTAAGCAAAATTAAAACAGATGGGAGAGACTGACACATGTATTCAGATATGTGTCCAACTCACATTTAATCTTTTATGAATGGCTGATCCCAGATGGTGATGTGTTTGAGGAGCACCATTTTAGATACAGCATCTATTTTCCTTTTACTTCAACGTACTGTGTCAATCACAACTTTTCTATTTAGTGGGCAATGCAAATATCAGAAGGAAAGGAACCATTATGAAAACAGGTTCTCTGATATTTTGAAAATGAAGTGCTAGTCGATTTATCACACCAAGTCGAAACATATCCCCATACTTTCCATCATTTAATTCCTTTCAGGTTTGGTGTTACTATTCCGCATTTGCACAAATGGTGGGACGGAACAAGATGAACATGGCAAACATGTCATGCTGACCAGTGTCTGTGACTCTCTCATTAACCACTGAACCCAGAATGGGACATGCCCTCCTTTATTAAGCTCTCACAACATATCACCTGTACCTCCTCCGGGACATGTTTTTATCTTGGATAATGATAAAAGTAAGAGAAACACAGAATTCTAACAGAGCAACTACTGTATTTTAGCATATTTATTTCCATGCCAATTCCCATACTGGATAGTAAGCTCTAAGGTATAGCAGCTTTTTCATCTTTTTAGACCTGGCATACAGCACAGTGTCCAGCAGATACAGAGAGTCAATTAAGACACATTAAATGAATACATAATAATAGTGGATACCTGTACCTATCATATACCAGGTTACTTGTACCTATCACATGCTAGACACTTTACTTACATTCTTTT
>NW_012141302.1:1827443-1889357 GCF_000956105.1 Propithecus coquereli | reverse complement strand
TGCAAAGCAATTTTAACATCAAAAACATGAAATAAGCAAAAGCTAAATTTGCTTTAGAAAAAATATTATATATTATAACCTACATAACCACATCTCTAACAGCAGCTGTTACAAAGATGCCGAACAGAGATTCCAGGAGGAAGGCTGGGTCCAAGTAAGAGTGCTTTTACCTCACATAGTTACCTTTTTGTGTGTGTGTGTGTATGATGAGAACACTTAAGGTCTACTCTTGTAGCAAACTGCAAGCATACGATACAGTGTTATGGACTATGCATCATTAGATCTTCAGAACTTATTCATTCTGCATAACTGAAACTTCGTTTGACCATCTCCCCATTTCCTTCACCCCTCAGCCCCTGGCAACCACCATTCTACTCTCTATTTTTATGAGTTCAACTTTTTTAGATTTCACATGTAAGCAAGTTTGTGAAGTATTTCTCTTTCTATGTCTGGCTTATTTCACTTAACATATAATGTCCTCTAGGTTCATCCATGTTGCTATGTATGGCAGGATTTCCTTCTTTTTTAAAGCTGAATAATATTCCAGAGTGTGTATGTGTGTGTGCACATACGTGTGTGTATACCACATCATCTATTCATCCATCAGTGAACACTTAAGTTGTTTGAATAATTTGGCTATTGTGAATAATGCTGCAGTGAACACAAGAGTACAGACATCTCTTTGAGATACTGATTTCATTTCCTTTGGATATACATCCAGAAGTGGGATTGCTGAACCATATGGTAGTTCTATTTTTAATTTTTTGAGGATTCACTTATATCCTTCCACTTAATGCTTTGAACAACCTAACCCCCATTTGACATATTAGGCAAGATATGAAGGCTCACACAAGTGAAGTAAAATGTTCACAGACCTTGCAGCTAGGTAGTGGCGGGGCTGGCATTCCAAAGCAGTCCTGTGTAATGTGGAAGTCCTGGAGCTTTCGATTGCACCGCACAGCCCCTCCTCTGGATGAGCTCCCATGGGCTCAGGCCTGCGCTGTTGTGTGGGAAGGTCTTGGGAACTGGCCAGGGCACTGCAGGTAGCTGCGCACAGACTCCACACACTGGGCACAGGCATTGGCAGCCTCTGCACTGCCATGGGTGGGAAGCAATAAAAGCAGTGTCTTTACCGGACATCTGCAACCAAACAGTCTTTTGGGTGTAAACAGGAATGGGAGATACCACCACAGAAAGTAAGAACAAGAGAGGAAAACAGTGGGTTGTCCTGTGATTGCCATGAGAAGTGCAGAGAGCACATGGGAAACATGCCAAAAGCTCTTCCTTCAGAAGGAACTGGAGCAGAGCCAGAGCTCCTGGAGAATAGGAGGGGGCAGGGCCAGAGAAATAATTGGGGGTGGCTATTATTATCCTATTATTACCCTGTGGAGAACTAGAAAATGTAGGTGATATTTTGAGTCAATATTTATATTTTACGTGTTTTACCTCCCAAACGACATTATAATTTCCATGAAAGTAACATCCATGCCTAATATATTCCTGTGTCAGCCACGGTTCCTAGCACATTCCCCTATAATCTACTCCATTATCTTACATTAGCTAAAGGTAGCTACCTTTACATTAGCTAGCTTTAGCTAATGTAAGAGAAGACACACCTTGGAAGTTATCCTAATGGTCTCCGAGGTCAGTTTCTATGGAGTCTAGGAAAAATAGTGCCAGTGGTAAGAGTTTCTCTAGCCCTGTCTAGAGGACAGGACTCCTGGACAGTCACCAAAGGTATTCTGATTGGTAAGGCACCGAGTCTTGAAGAAGAGAGGATACAAGAGGTCACCAGAGCTAGAGATCACTGACTTTTACTCAATTCCTTTGATTTTAATTCTATACTCAGGAAGAAAACTTCTGATCTTTATTCAGTTTGTAAAATTAGATCCCCTACTTGGAAGGGAACATAGCTGTGGTAGATGACGTGAATCCCCCGGTCCTCTTAGCAGTTGGACTTTTCACCGTACACTCACAAAGGATGTTCTTGTTTATCAGTCTTGTGTGACTGATAAGGAGTCCTGCTAAAGCTGACGAACTTTACAAGCTGAAGTGGAGACCCTGATCTTCAATCTCACTAACTGCTAGTAACCTGTAGAGCCTTAAAAAGACCAGTGCACAGGAAATACTAACTAATCAAATATCTTATTTGTAACAGTCCCTTCATTTAAAAGATATATTTTAAGAGAGAATGGCGCCAAACATATACTGCTTGTCTGAAATGGTTGCTTTGGGTTATTTCCTACTATAGTTTGTCCCACATCCATGTGAGGAATTTGAGACCAAAAGAAGATTGCTATACACTAAAAAAGACTTTATGCAATTTAAATAATTTTCTGTGTAAAATAAATCATGTGTTTGGAAAACTATAAATTTTCCCTAGAAAAAGAATGCTATGAAATTGTGACTCTAAAATATACTAAATTGCCTTCCCAGTGACCAATTTTGTTGTTTAATATTAACAAAACTATTTTGTTAATATTAACAAAGTGCTAATTTTTTATCCATAGAATTTAAATCCAGTGATGTTACTACTTAGGTTGTGAGGATCTGCTCATATGAGAAAATGAATCTCCAGTATTGCTGAGGGATTTTGTTTTTCTGAATATTCCTTCAGCTGTCACAGATGGCCAGGCCCCTGCCCTCCTTTGGAATCTTCGAAAGGCTCTTTGTTCTTTGTGAGCACCACAACCCCATGACCTGCAAGCACAGGTGTGTATGTGAGCTCTTATTCTGACTGGAGGCCTCTACGTTTTCTGTAACTGAATGAGGATCAAGAAGGGACGTGATCACTATAGGGACCTGGTCTAGACTTCACAAATGAGGAGTCTTAGCAGCTGCCAAGGATAAGGCATCTTTGGAGAAACAATCTTGCTGGGAAGTCACTTTCCTTCCTCTAGCTGGAAGCGCTCATCCCTGGCAGCTGTTATCGTAAGGAGAGTGATGCCAAGCTAACAGCAGCTGTTACAAAGATGCCGAACAGAGATTCCAGGAGGAAGGCTGGGTCCAAGTAAGAGTGCTTTTATGAAAATGTGTGCAGAAGTCCCGGGGTCAGCACTGCAGATTTCAAACAGTGGGATGCACTTGAGAGCCGTAGCCGGAGTTGTTTTACCCCTCACTGAGTGGGTAATGCCATCAGGGGGTTCTACACTCCTGACAGAAAAAGAAACTGCAGACTGCTAGTCATACAAAGCTATTAAAAGAATGGATGACACATGTAACTGTTGTTGGTATTGTCCAAGGTTCTCCTGCTTCCATGTGATAAAGCCTGAAGACCACTCATCTCAGTGGCATCTTGGCTGAGTGTCACTGTCTTAGTTGATGTGGAATTCAGATGCCCTGAGACAGCTTTGTCTTTCAAAAGTCTGGAGTGGGCCGGGTGCGGTGGCTCACGCCTATAATCCTAGCACTCTGGAAGGCCGAGGCGGGCGGATTGTTTGAGCTCAGGAGTTCGAGACCAGCCTGAGCAAGAGCGAGACCCCGTCTCTACTAAAAATAGAAAGAAATTAATTGGACAACTAAAAATATATAGAAAAAATTAGCCGGGCATGGTGGCGCATGCCTGTAGTCGCAGCTACTCGGGAGGCTGAGGCAGAAGGATCGCCTGAGCCCGGGAGTTTGAGGTTGCTGTGAGCTAGGCTGACGCCACGGCACTCACTCTAGCCCAGGCAAAAGAGTGACACTCTGTCTCAAAAAAAAAAAAAAAACCAAAAACAAAAACAAAAAATTCTGGAGTGTGCCAGTTTTCCAGACAGTACCGCACAGCACAATAGTTAAAAGCTTGGAATTTAGAGTGAGATAGACATAGGTTTGAATCCTGGTTCTACATCACACCAACTATATAATCCAGGAGGAGTTACTTAATTTCTTTGCACTTTGCATCTGTGAAATATGGATAATCAGAGGAGCTATTGCAGAGTGCTGTTTTGAGAGTTAGACCATGCAGAAACAGGGCCCAGGCCAACATGCTTACCATAAATGTTCATTATTATGACTTTATTAAAAATAATAAGCTTGGTTGTTAAACTTCTCCCCCATGAGAAAAGGCTTTGAAAGAGAAATTAGGGGCTTGTTTTGTTTTGTTTGAGGTATTGATTCTTTTAAGGAAAGAGGGTCTGATGACCATATTTTTTTGATCAAAGTTCCATGAGCTTTGATGCTATAAAGTTCAGAGCCTACTCCTGTTCCAGCA
This sequence comes from Propithecus coquereli, assembly GCF_000956105.1. Taxonomy (NCBI): domain Eukaryota; kingdom Metazoa; phylum Chordata; class Mammalia; order Primates; family Indriidae; genus Propithecus; species Propithecus coquereli. Next base: position 1,885,165 of record NW_012141302.1, on the reverse strand, counting down.
AGTCCTTTGGATGGGGATGCCCAGGAGGCAATTTGATAGATAAACCTGGACCCTGGAGGAGATTGAGGTTAGAGATACAGAGTTGGAACCTTCCTCCCAGAGAAAAGAAGTTAAAAGATCTGCTGCCAGAGACTCCTGAGTGGGCCAAGCTCTGCGGTGGAGCTGCATGCATTGATTTTTGGATAAGGTGGTCTTTCTAAGAACTAATGTAGTTTAAATGTTGAACAATTTAGTGTTCAAGGTGGCAGTGGTTAAAGCTAGATTAGGTGACACACGTAGATAACTGAACTAGGGCTTAGTCGAAGACAATGTCTAATCCAAAACTGGCTTTATCACCTCAGTGGTCCTAATGCTTCTTTCCATTGCTACTTTATGATTAGGGAATGCAAAGCAATTTTAACATCAAAAACATGAAATAAGCAAAAGCTAAATTTGCTTTAGAAAAAATATTATATATTATAACCTACATAACCACATCTTTATTATTAACACACTTCAGTAAACAAATACTTAACAGAGGATCCACCGAGGGCCAGATTCTGATTTAGGTGTTAGGGATACAAAGGCATTAAGTGAATGGCTTATGTGCTAGGCACGGTTGTAGGTACTTTGAATTCATTGACTTACTGAATTCTCACAACAACGCTGTGAGATAGCTGCTATCATTATGCACGTTTTACCAATGAGGAAACTAAGGCACAGAGAGGTCAACCAAGATCACACAAAGTTAGTACAGGCAGAATCTGAATTTGATCTGGCTCCAGGTCCTGTACCTCTACCACTCTGCTAGATCCCCTTTGAGAAGGGGTGGGAGGGAACATCTGTTTCCTCAAGGAGCACACAGTCTAATGGCAGGGGTAGAACATCCTGAGCTACCAATTCTGTTTTCCAGCTGGATTTCTATGGTAGGTCTTCATTAAAGCAATATAGCTAAGGGCTAATCAACTTCATTTACCAAGATATACTCTTCTACTATCCTCTTCTAAAGAGGTTAAATTTTCTTTAGATACATGTATTTTTTATTTAAACTTCATTTTAAACAGTTGTAGATTCACATGTAATTACAAGAAATATAGAGAGATCCTGTATATATTTTACCCAGTTTCCCCCAATGGTGACATCTTACAAAACTATAGTTCAGTATCACAACTAGGATATTGATACAGATAAAAGATACTAATAATCTTGATAAAGTCAAGATACAGAACATTTCCATTGCTACATGGATTCCTCACGTTGCCCTTTTATAGCCAGACTCATTTACATTTCCCACCCCCTTCTTAATCTCTAAGTGGCAACCACTAATCTATTTTCATTCTATAATTTCATCACTTCAGTAACTTTTAGATAAATGGAGTCATACAGCATGTAACCTTTTGGACTGGCTTTTTTTTCACTCACTGGAGATTGATCCAGGTTGTTACATATATCAAGAATTCATTCCTTTTTACTGCCAAAAAGTAACAAAAATATGGATATACCAGTTTGTTTAATCATTTACCAGTTGAAAGACATTTGGGCTGTTTCCAGTTTTTGGCTAGGGCAAATAAAGCTACTATAAACATTTGTGTATGGGTTTTTGTGTGAACATAACTTTTCATTTCTCTGGAATAAATGTTCAGGATTGCAATTGCTGAGTCACAGAGGAGTAGCATGTTTAGTTTCTCAAGAAGCTACCAAACTGCTTTGCAGAGTAGCTATACCATTTTATATTGCCACTAGCAAGTAATAAATGAGTGATCTGCTTTTTCTACATCATCACAAGCACTTGGTGTGGTCACTGTTTTTATTTTAGCCATTCTGATTTGCACGTAGTGTTATTTCACTGTGGTTTTAATTTGCATTTTCCTAACAGCTAATGATGTTGAACATCTTTTTCATGTGCTTATTTGCCATCTGTATATCCTCTTCAGTGAAGTAACTGTTCATGTATTTTGCTTATTTTCTAATGGGATTGTTTGTGTGTTTTTTATCTGTTGAGTTTTGAGAATTCTTTATATATTCTAGATACTAGTCCTTTGTCAGATATGTGGTTTGTAAATATTTTCTCCTAGTCTGCAGCTTTTCCTTTCACACTAACAGAATCTTTCACAAAGCAAATGTTTTCAATTTTAATGAAGTCCAATTTAGCAATCGTTTCTTTTAATCGTTGTCAAGAACTCTGGTGCCTAGTCCTAGACCCCAAAGATTTTCTTCTATGTTTTATGTTTTACCTCTAAGTCTGTGATCTATTGTGAGCTAATTTTGTGTAAAATGTAAGATTGGGTCAAGAATTTTTAATTTTCCTGTGGATGTCCAATTGCTCCAGCACCATTTGTTGAAAACTCTTTCTTTCCTTCACTGAATTGCTTGTGCACCTGTGTCAAAAACCAGCTGGGCATATTTATGTGGGTTTATATCTGAGTTGTCTATTCTGTTCCATTGATCTATATGTCTATCCCTCTACATAATCAAGACTATGAGGTATTGGCACAAGAATATAATATATATATATATTCAAGCTATAAAACAATTCTTAAAATTAGGTAGATTGGTTTTCCCCACTTTGTTGTTCTTTCTCAAAATTGTTTTAACTTTCTAGTTTTTTCATTATTCCATATAAATTTTAGAAATACATCTATGTATAAAAAACCTACTGGAATTTTGGTAGGAATTGCATTAAATCTATAGATTTGGGGAGAATTGACATCTTTACTATCTTCTCATCATGAACACAGAATATCTCTCCATTTTTAAAAGATTTTCTATGATTTCTTTCATCAGTATTTTGTGGTTTTAGTATACCAATCTCAGATTTCACTTTTTGTGCAGTTGGAAATAACATTATATTTTTAGTTTTGATGTCTACATATCTATTCCTAGTATACAGACAGGTAATTTGATTTTTGTATGTTTATCTTGTATCTTATGATCTTGCTGAACTCACTTATTACTTCTAGGAGTTTTTTTGCTGATTCCTTGGGATTTTCTATGTAGACAACCATGTAATCTATAAATTGGGAAAGTTTTATTTCTTCCTTTCCGATCTTTATACTTTTTATTTCCTTTTCTTGCCTTATTGCTTTGGCTAGAACTTCCAGCACGAAGTTGAGTAAGAGTGGTGAAAGCAGACATTTTAGGAAAAAAGCACTCTGTCTTTTACCATTAAGTAAGTTAGCTGTTATTTATCAAGTTGTTAGATGATCTTTATCAAATTGAGGAAGTTCCCCTCTATCCTATTTTTCTGAGAGATGTTTTTGTTGCTTGTTTTTGTCATGAATAAGTGTTAACTTTTGTCAAAAGTTTTTTTCTGCATAGATCAGTATGATCATGTGATTTTTCTTCTTTAGCCTGTTAATATGCTAAATTACACTGACTTATTTTCAAATATTGGAAAAGGCTTGCAATCCTTTAATAAATCCCATTGGTCCTGGTATATAATTCTTTATATGTATTACTAAATTCTACTTGGTAATTTTTGCATCCATATTCAGGAGAGATATTGGTCTATAGTTCTCTCTCTCTCTCTTTTTGGTACCATCTTTGGTTTTGGTATCAGAATATCAGCTTCATAAATGAATTGGAAAAGATTCTCTCCACTTTGATTTTCCAGGAGAGATTGTACAGAATTGTATTAACTCTTCAAATATTTGATAGTATTTTCCAGTGAAATCATCTGGGCCTGGAGATTTCAGGAAGTTGTTCAATTCCATTTTTGAAATAGTTAAAGGGTTATTCAAAGGATCTACTTCATGCTGAATAAATTGTGGTAGTTTGTGTTTTTGAATGAATTGGTCTATTTAATCTAAGTTGTCAAATTTATGTGTGTAGAGCTATTCAGAATATTCCCTTATCCTTTTGATGTATGCAAGGTCTATAGCGATGTCCCCCATTTCATTCCTGATATTGATAATTTGTGTTTTCTCTCTCCTTTTTACTGTGTCAGTCTTGCTAGATGTTTGTCAATTTTACTGATCTTTTCAAAGAACCAGATCTTTATTTCACTGAATTTCTCCATTGGTTTTCTGTTTTCAATTTCATTTATTTCTGCTGCCATTTCTAAGTCCATCTTCTGCTTTTTTGGGGTTCATTTTACTCTTTTTTTTTGATTCTTAAGGTAGAAACTTAGATCACTGACTTGAAACATTTCCTCTTTTCTAATGTAAGCATTTAGTGCCATAGATTTCTTTTTCAGCACTGATTTAGCTGAGTCCCCAAATTTTGATTTGTTGCACTTTCATTTTCATTCAGTTCAATGCATTTCTTTAATTTCTCCTGAGAATTTCTCTTAACCCATGAATTATTTACAAGCCTGCTTTTTAATTTTCCAGTGTTGGTGATTTTCCTGGTGTCTTTCTGTTATTGATTTTTAGTTTTATTCCATTGCGGTTAGAGAACACACTCTATATTACTTCGATTCTTCTTGGTTGATGGTGTTACTAAGTTTTTCTATATGCCTAATGACTTTCTGTCTAGTTGTTCTAGCAACTGTTGAAAGAAAGATGCTAAAGTCTCCAAGTATAATTGTGGATTTCTCTATTTATCCTTTCAGTTCTATCGGTTTTTGCTGACGGCTATAATCAATCACCTTATTCTCTTTTTCCCTACTCTACGGTTACTTCTTTTCTGACCCCTTACATAAAACCTCTAACAAATAATAAAAAGTTCTCTGGGCATTTTCTTTAAAAACATAACTTCCTGTCTGTAATTAATCTATCTACTCCAGTGTGATTATCACAAACTCTGAATGCTGTTTAACACTGAAGCTTCTCCCCGCCTTTCCCCAAAGACTGCAGCAGGTGAAGGTGAGGGATGATTTTTCTGTTCCCCAGCCTTGGGCTTCTCTTCCTGTCCCCTCATCGGCTGCCTCTGCCTCCTCCAGGACTGAAGGGAATAGGGAAGGAAGGACACACAGGGAGCAGGGGCAGTTGTCTTACTGACTGGCACCCTTTGGCAGTGAGATCCTCTGACTGGGTCAAATGTTGAAAACTGTCCCTGTCTTGGATGTGAGTTAGGTTCTCCACCACTCCCCTCACTGGGGCCTCTCACCTACAGTTCCCTCTGCCTGGGTGAACGTACCCCCTCTGCTGGTAGCTCATATGTCCTCCTATGCCCTTGGAATACTGGTCTCCCTACTTTTTCAGGCAGTCCCCTTGAGCAGGATCCAGGAGAACCCTGGGCCAGTTCTGGGCCTTAGCTCACATTTGGGAAACATACACTTTGACCCATGGTTGCTGAGGATGGAGTGAGTTCTCAAACACAGCCTTCTTTAACTGCCTGGCAAGCAAGCTCTGCTCAGAGCCATTCCCAGTCAGTCTTTACATATATCACATGTCAGTCCAGCATGCCTCCTAAGTTGTGTGGGACACAAATCAGATATGCAAGCAATCTCCTTGAAGCTTCCCTCACTTGGGCTTGGGGTAAGCAGAAAGTACCCTTTCTCCACTGCCATGGCGGGTGGTGAGATTCACAGCAGAGCCAGCTCCAAAGAAACCTTCTCTCTGATCTCTAGCTTCTTGTTCTTTCCAACTCTAACTTTAGAAATGGGTAAGGGGACCATAGGTTGAAACACTAGTATCTCACTTTGAAATGTGGGGGCCATGGCCCCATGGTTCTGGGCCCTCAATTGAAGGTGAAACTGACATTGACTACTTTAATATGTCCCGTTGAATGATTCTTTCATCAGTTGCCAAATTCATTCACAGTAAAGCCAAAAGAGTTTTTTCTGCCATATTACAAAGAAATAAATGGAACACTGTATCATAAAATATTGTCTCTCCCACTGTTCTGAATATAGATTTCTGTCTAAATTCTGATTCAAAATTTGTGAACTTATATTTATATTCACAGCAGTGAAAGAATGCCAGTGGCATCAAAATATCTATGCTCACCCTCTACCTTAATGAGAGTTCCTCATGAGGTTTTATGTTTCTCTCCAACTGAATTAAACAGAAGAAAAAACAAGACCAGCATTGTTGAGGTTTCCAGAGAACACAGCCCCTTGGAAGTTTGCCTGCTGGGAGGTCATGTACTCCCCAGTTCATCACTTAGCAGCACCTCTGGGGACAGAAAAAAAGTCATCAGACACTTGTATGGGGCTGAGGTTCAAGTTTACTGGTTTTTCATCTTCTTGTCCTCAGATGACCACTCAGTAGTTCTTTTTTTTTTCTTTAACTCCTTTTCTGTATCCTACTTTCTTAGTCTTCAGAAGCTTAACTAGACACTGCCAATGTAAGTACATCTTGCACAGATACATATAGTCTGCGGTCCTCAACCCCCAGGCCCCAGACCAGTACAGGTCCATGGCCTGTAAGGGAACAGGCTGTGTATCACTGCCTGAGCTCCGCACTACCTTCCCCCTCACCCACAACACCCCAGCCCCCTACCCTCAGTCTGTGGAAAAACTGTCTTCCATGAAATCGGTCCCTGGTGCCAGAAAGGTTGGGTACCACTGCATATAGTTACTCAGAGCCAGGTGGTAATGGTTTCCTAAAGTTCTGTGATAAATACAAGAACAACCTAAAACATCGAGGGGTTTACTTGAAAGCAGCCCAATTTCAGTGTTGAGTTGCCCAAGACATAGTCATCTTCAGTCTGCCTTCAGAGAATCCCTGAAAATCCTAGAATACATACGCAGAGACATTCGTCACCCCCATTTACTCTCACAGTTGAAACTCAAGTTAGCTCGTAACAGTGAAAAGGAGAGAAGGTTCCGGGGAAGCAGCCACATTCCAAGTGATTTGGCATGGCAAAATCTTGGACTGAATTTAATCACAGGCGTAGAGTTTTCAATCTCTCTAAATTTCTGTAGGCAATTTATGTAATTATATTGGCACGCACATTTTTCCATTTCAGTAACAAAGCCACAAAGATCTTTATGTTCTCAGACAAATCTTTAATATTGTAAAAGAAAAACAGCAGCCAATATAAACTCAAAAATTCCAAATAGGGGCATGGTTCCCTGATTTTTCTCTTCAGAGTCAGTAAGAATGCATCTCATATAGAGGGAAAGACAAGCTTGGAGCTCTCCTTTGCCAACTCCCTTCCTCCACCCTAACATACATTTTATTCAGACATAAGACGCTTTATTAGCCAAGTCTCCCTCGCACTGCTTTGATATTTTGAACCTAATTGAATATGACTGATCACAGCTCCCGGATCACATTTGTAGGCAGATTTTTGCTTGCACACATAGTACACATATCTTTGATCAAGACCAGCTGAGAACACCAGCCTAAGTAGGTAGACGTGGCAGAATTCTGAACCTTGGCTATTCTATCAAGACTAAGGAGTGCATGCTAATTTTTAGAAGTTTTTCTTTTCTCACGGAACTAATTCAACATAAGTCTGTATAAGGGAAGCAAAGTTAAAACAACTAAAATAATTTCTGTTCCTTCCTGATTATAGCAAAATAGACTGAACAATGAACAAGTATAGTTTATAAATTCTGAGCCTATGATCACAGACAGGAACTATAAACCATGAATGCCAATAAACACAGATCAAGTTAATGTCAAAGACAAATAAAATACACATCAAATTTAATGATACCTATTTAATGTTATGCATAATCACAGTAATTATTCAACTAGATGGGAGGAGGGGCCAACGATACATTTCATCAACCTCACAAGTCAGTTGGTCCTGATGGCCACCGACCCTCCCCTTCGATCCTACTCCAAGTCCCAAAGGACAAAGCCCCTGATCTGAAAGGGAAGTCCCAAGGCCCACAAAATACTCATTTACTCTCTCTACTCCTTCCACAGGCCAGAAGCACAGCCTGGGACTATGAAGTAAAGAAAGGTTTCCCTGTGCAATTTCTGCTTGGAGGCTCAAATAAGCTATCCAGAGCTACCACATGTCTTTTCATTGGCATAACTCTAGCACCAAGCAGTCGCGACAGTTTGTTACAAGGATGACCCCTGGGAAGACTGGTGTTTGTGTTGTGAGATGAGGAAGACTGGCACGGCAGTGTGAAAGAATCTTAGAAATTCACTTCTTGGTGCATACTGGTTAATCAGTTTGCTTTCCTAACATCTAGTCCCCAAGGAAATGGGAGTTTTAAGGAATATGAAGGTATTGGGTTCCTATAGAAAGAGAGAGAATAAATTAGAAAAGGTACCCCCTCCAAAAACCCCACTTCTTCACCTAAGGCTTGTGTCAAGGACAGGCCCTATTCCCTCTCCCCTCCTTCTAGAACCCTTTCATCCTGTCCATCTCCTGACCCAATCTGTTCACAGTTGGATGAGCCAGCAGTGGGGATAAGATACCTGCAAAGGCCTGGCTTTGTGATTCCACTCTTAGAGGAGTGTCCGGGATTCTTTTCATGGTTGGGTTTTGTTTTGATTGGGGAGGTGGTATAAGAATGTTTACAGCCTGCTTAGAATCTTTGCTTAGTGCAAACGACACTTAAGAGGAATTTTAGAATGCATTCCAAAATGGGAATACATGAGACTTTCTATCCAGCTATAATCATTCAGGAAAAAGAGAGTAGAATTCTCATCCCATCTGTGTTATAAATGACCCACTGCAGGTCTTTCCTAAAAGCAAACATGGTCACATTTCTGCCAATTTATATTGATAATTTGGTCCTGTTCAACTGACATTGCAAATTAATATCAATTCATACTCGTCCCTACTTGCTTTTGAATGTCTTATAACTGCCACAAATAATCATCTCTTTGTGAATTACACAGGGAAAGTCTTGATTTAACCAAAGGAGTGATTTCATTATCAGACAGAATTCTTGTGGACAGAAGGCTATATCATGTCCATATAATAGGAGGCCATGAAATCACTGGCTTCCTACATCTTCCTATGGAACTGGGTAGTTTTAAAATATGTTCACAAATTCTTTGACACACCTCCCTTTGAAAGGTAGAGACTGCTTAGCCTCTCTGTATTCTGGGGTTGCCTCGATGAATAGATGCAGCAGGAATGACCCTGTGGGACTTTAAGGATAGATCACAAAAAGTGATATGGTCTGTCTCTGTCCCTTTTCTACTCTCTCCCAGCACAGACACCTTTGGACCCCTGTAAGCCACCATGTAAGGCATACAGCTACTCTAGAACTGTCATTCTAGAGAAAACCATTCATGAAGGCAGAGAGAGAGAGAGAAAGAGAGAGAGAGAGACAGAGAGAGAGAGAAAGGGGCAGGCCCAAGGAATATCAGCTGTTTGAGTCTTCCAGCCCAGGTGATTGACAGGTGAGTGAGGAAGCCTTTGAGATTATGCCAGCCCCAGCCATGGTCTGACTGTAATCTCCCAGGATACCTTCACTAGAACTACCCGACTAAGCCACTCCAAATTCCTAATCCAAAGAAACGATGAGAGATGATTATTATTTTAAGCCACTAACTTTTGGGGTGATTTTGTTATGCAGCCACAGTAACTGAAAGAGGAGCTATGATGGAATCAGAACAAGAGGACAAAAAAGTGCCATCTACCCCCAAGATCAAACAAGGAAGTCTTTAGCATTCACAAGAACCTCAGGAAAGAAGACTTAGAAGTCTTCAGGAATGATGAAAATAGGTAGAATTCATCAATAAATGCAACAAAAAACAACACTAGAATAATCATCTTTTTATTTCCATACTGGGTGACCTTTATGAGAATTTTCCACATTGATAGTTAAAAGAAATATAGTAAGACTGACCCTGAGCAGAACCTCATAGGCTGGCAGCAGAGTCAGAGGCAAAGGAAAGAGCTGGGGCGTGCCTCCGTCATCTCCACGTAGGTGCCAACACCATCGCTGGTTTCCTACCTCGTGACTTTTCTCAACAGGTTGTGCAGCTGATACAGTGCAAGTGTTTCCCCCAACACAACTCTGAATCACTCTGAAAAGGAGGACTTTTCCCTTTCAGGGGGCATGGAACAGAGATGGAGTCCAGTCAGGAAAGGTGGTATCCATCATTGGACCAGAGATAGTGAGTTTGTGACACCCACGTGTCCTGGTGAAGCTGAACTGAAGGTGATGCTCAGGAGATGGCAAATGGGGGCACGCAGGCAGGAGGCAGCCACAAAACCACTTCCCCTGGCCCACCCAGTGTTTTCAAAACAGAAAATTTCTAGCTGTCTAGCTTCTCTTGAAATCTTCGAGATCTAGCAAGCCTGAGTATGCACTGCCACCTGGTCTCAACCAGCGGGAGCCGACTATTTTTCCCTTTAGACAGAACATGCTCTCTCTGCCAAAATCCCCATCACTCCTTACTGTTCTATACCTGAGCTCACTTCTTTCATTTACTTTATACTTCTGGTTCCTGTGGGCATCTGAGCTTGGGTTTTGTGACCTATATCAACAGAGGAGTTTCAGACTCCAAACCACCAGGTGCTCCCTGGTCACACCATAGGTTTGGATTCTTGGTGGTTTGGAAATTCAAGGAAATTCTGCTGTTGTGCTCTTGCCAATTTCTTCTCCTAAATTACAAATGTGGGACCATGACAAACCCATATACCTAACGGTCATGTAAGTCACCTTATAACACTGTTATTCAATAGTGGAATGCTAGGTTTGCCCCTAAAAATACATACCGAGTTTATCTGATACATCCCAACTATCTGTAAAATACAAACTGTCTATACACAGATCTAACATTCCCAGCCCAGATTACAGTAATGTGGAAAAGAGTCAATTGTCAGTCAGTTCTGAGATTAGGATGGACAGAAATGGGATAATGAGATCTACATATTGTGAATAACAATTTAGTCACTTACCATGGAATACCTTCAAGGTGATTTCTACTGGTGACTTAACTAGGCAGCGAGGGCATTTGTTGAGAGTTTAAGACCAGCATTTCCGGGGGGGTGGGGTGTGTGTACGTGTGTGTGTGTGTGTGTGTGTGTGTGTGTGTGTGTTAGAGAAAACAAAGACAAAACAACTACTCACCAATTCCAGACATTGTCTGTGCCCATAGGCAGCAGCATAATGTATGCTATTGTAACCTTCTTTGTCCCGGATAGATGGATTTGCATCATTTTGAAGCAGAAACTCTAGACATCTGTAAGTATAAAGATGAGGTGTTATTTTAGAAACATCTTGGGGCCAAAAGGGATAATTAATGTAAATCCTTCTATTATAATGTTCCAGGAAGGACTCGTGAATCTCAGTGTTTCTTTAAAAATTCTACAGCAATGAAGCCTTATGTGTTGGAAGGGTGTGTGTGTGTGTGTGTGTGTGTGTGTGTGTGTGTGTGTGTGTGTGTGTGTGTTTTCTGTAGCTACCTTTATTTGAGTTTGAAATAGCCATTCTAGAATTCAGGAGAAGCTTTAGGAACAAGAGGGCAATTAAGGTTTTTGTTTCTTCTCATCTTAAGTTACAGAGCATGTCTGTCATCACAATTACTGAATAATAAATTTTAGAGCTCCATGTTCTAAAAACAAAGTCTTAAACATAACAAAGAAGTGGTCAGGACTTCATAGGGCAAAGCCTCAACGGGGAGGGGCTTATTTTTAACCTCACTCTAAAGTAAAAAGCGTAGAAAATGAAAGTTAAAAAGAATAAATAATAAAGAACCCAAGAATAGCCTAAATAATAAAAATAATGGAAAGGGTAAACATTTAAAAGAAATAAAGAATTAATTTTGTAAGCACATATGAAGAAACAGCCTTCAATTATACCATTAGGAATATAGATCAGAAAGAAAATTTTAAAAGCCTTTCAGACAGAATTGTGATTTTTCTGAAAAAGCCACAGTCTTATGAAAAGGTTAGAGGAAGGAGCATGGCTCCACCTTTGCTGAAGAGCCCAAAACTCCAGGATCCAAGAACTCAGGGATTTAATGAGTTCTGTTCAGGGCCTATTGCAAATGTTCCGATCCTCCTGGTACAGGAGGGACTAACTAAGCAGAGAGCAAAGCTCCATAGTTCAGTATTATTTCTGTGACAGTGGGCCAAACACCTCCTTTACAAGACTAAGTTGATTCAATTTCAAACTCAAATCGAAATTTTAAAATTCTAACTATAACCCTATACTTTAAATGAGACCTTCCAATGGAAAATTTATATCTATAGTTTACTCAAAAACCTTTAAATGACATTTACCTATCTTTTGGTATAAGGCAAGAGGAATAAATAAATCACGCATAGAAACAGTTAAAACAGACACATCAATTTCCAGAAGAACTGATTAAAGACTCAAGTTTTTTTAAATTAAATACCTACATTGCACATGATTTATCCATAAAATGCTTTATAATAAATCAAACTATTATTAGAGTCCTGCTATCATGCTGTCTTTGGTCATTTGCACCTTATAAGGAAGAAGTCCTTTTTCATTTTGGTAATGAAATGTCCATGGACAACATCCCAGGTATGACTCACATTAAACCAAATTTGTCTTTTCAAATAAAATCATTCAATAGGAATAACATTCTAGTGGACACATAATCTCCAACTTCTGAATGTATTATATTCCAAAATTCAGTTGAGTTTGTAATTTTGAAAACCCACAGAATATAGCTGAACTATACACTATCAACATTACTATTATAATGACACAGTACTGTAGAATTTGGATATTGGCCACATTGTTTCTAAGGAAAAATGAATTTCATGTTTTCAGTGGGGATGCTTATCTTTTCTCCTCCCAGGGCCCTGACTAGCAATTTTGGCAATAAGAGGCAAAATCAACAGGTGCACATGAGGTCAAGGGTGTACTTGGACACAGGGAGTAGCCTCCCTTCACATAAAAGAGCTCTCAGGGCTGGTTCCCTGTCCCTCCCCTGCCTCTCTTGCTCCCTCCCTCTCCATCGGCTGGAAGAGGGCTGGTCTGGCCCAGGACAAGCCTGCAGTTCACTGGAGAAAGGGGCATTTGCTGAGGTAGCTTAAAATTCTACAGACTTCTAATATCATTATTTTAAATTTTGGAGTATTGGAGCAAAATGTTGGGTCATTCTCCTTTTCTCATAGCTGTGTTTCTTGTCCTCATTCCAATTACAGTCAAAGTTATGTCCCACAACTTGCACTGGGGCTACACTCTCTACCTACACCCTTCCACAACAGTCTGGGCACGGGAGGAACCCAGTGGGAGCTGGGAAGACCCTGGAGTGGACACAAGCATTCGACTCACAGAGAAACTGGTTCCTCTGACGATCAGGGCAGAGAATAAACAAGTCGAAAACTGTGTGCCTGCAGACTGGCAGAGCACTATATCCACTGGGTCCCACAGGGGCAAGGCACAAGACGTGGGCACCAGTTCATTTGTTTGTTTATTCAACAGGTACTGAACGCTGACTAGCAGCCAGGCACCATGGTGGGCACTGTAAGCTTCTTACTGGGACTCACAGTGCAGAAAGGACTCTCAGAGCTTCCCTGTATATCAACCCCGGTAATGGCAGGCACTCCAGCCCCTATCACGGCAACAGCTATGTCTCTGTCAAAAGCCAGAGAGAGGCAGGAGGGATGAGGTGGCCCAGGAGCAGCTGTTTGCAGGGGCGGGAGGCTGTTTGTAAGTTGATGTGTGTGGGGCGGGGGGCAAGGGGAAAATACAAGTGGGGTATTTCACACCAAAGTCTTCAGAATCTTAACAGTTACCCCAGGTCATAAAAGCAGAACCTAAGGCCCTGAGAAGAGGCAAATTTGTCCCCTGGGGCACATGGTGCATGGCAGAGTCAGAAATGATATTTGAGACACCTGGCCCTAAAAACCACTGACCTATCCCGGTGGTGGCTGAAGCAAAGCTTACAATTTTAGAAAGTTCCCCAATGTGAAAATAGCAGAACTGATGGATGTATTAAGAGAACAGTTTCTTTGCCTTTAAAGGAAAGCCCATACCATTTCCTCAAGATCCCAAGTGAAACCCCAAAATAGTAAGGCAGGCAAAGTGGCAACCGGAGAAGCAGACAAAGGATCAGAAATGGCACCTTGTCTTAAGCTGGGAAGAAACTTACAGCGCGGCTTCCTTTTCCTTCAGCTCCCTGGCTCTTTCAAGTTCTTCTGAATTTTCATGGCCATTTCCTAAGATAGTCTTACTTCTCAGCATAAGGGATAGAAAAAAACTGCAATTAATATTTTTAAAGGCAAAGCTGTTAATGGTTTTGGTACAATTTATATCTCAATGCTTTTTACCCCAATCCAAAGGAAATAAGCACCACTGATTTTCCCTGAGGGTATCCATCGTTTTCTCCAAGGCCATCCAGTAAATCTATTCTCTCCCAAAGAACCCATCTGAGAACATGACTTTCTAAAACTTCCACCTAGGTATCAGTGATTAAGGCAACAATCAAGTTGCCAGTCCTTCCATAAATTCCCCAAGTGAAGAAGAAATGACTTAGCTCGAACTTCTCTGACTCCTACCACGCTCCTCACTGCCTCCTTCCAGTTCAGCCTCTCATCTACCCAGGAAGGGGGTCCTAATCACCCCTCACCTGTCAGAACATTTCATCATCCAGGATCCTTTTCCAGTTCTTAACAGATGAAGTATAGTGTCCCCGCCTCCTCTCCACCACCCTCACTCTATTCCAAGTGAATAGCATCTACTGGCACACAGCAGATGCTCAATAAGTGTTTGCTGAATTAATAACCTGCATGGCTTTGGGATCCAAAGTGCTATATCTGACATTATTATTATATAATCATATTATATATTTTACATATAATAAACATAATATGCATTCTGTAACTAGGATGAGCATTTTTCAAGCTATGGATCATAACCCAGTACTGAATTGTGAAATCAGTTTAGTAGGTTGTAGTCAGCCGGGGTTTTTTTCTAATAAAATAGAAGAGAAAATGTCAGAATGCATCACACATAGTAAAAGCAAATATGATTTTATGAAATTTTAATTTCCATCTTACATACATCATATACAATATATCATATCAAATATAAGTGAATGTGTGCATTGGGTCATGATGTAAGATGTATTTCTTATTGTGTGTCACCATCTAACAGCCATTGACCTATGGGAGAAGCAGTTAGGACTGACCCAGAATCAATTCCATAGTACAGGGCAGCAAATAATTCAATAATTCTTCAAACAGTGTCACGAAAAAGTATTCCTATGGCGAAGGCCCCACCTGAAGCCTTTGAGTACAATTTCATAAATTGTGGGCATCTCCCCCACCTTTTTGCCTTGTCCTTCACTTATTTCTGTTTTCTATTCCTAGCCACCTATGGAATCCAAACATGTCCTAGGGCAACCAACGTCCTCTCCTCCAGCTCCTGAAAGAGCATTCATGCCCAGGTTTGGAACAATAATGCCTGGTTTACACATACTGCATTTGAAGGCCTTTGGGATTATGCATGGTTGGATGTTTTTGACATATGACATATATATTAGCAAATGTAAGTTTTACAGCAAATGAAGCATTTAAGTAGTGATAAAGAAAACTACAGTATATGTCAAAATAAATAACAACTGATTTTGAATGAACTGAAAACCTGGGCTTGACAGCTCCACTTGGTATTCAACCCAAAGAAGACAGAAGAGAAGCTATTGTGCAGTGACATGTAATAATCACACATAAAGCAAGCAGAATGGGAAAACCCAGGTTAGGAATGAAGCAAGTCCAACTTCTTTGGGTCTGGATATGAGAGATTTTTCATTTGTAGTTTCTGTGAAGCAGTCTGAAGACAACTGAGCAACACCTCCCCGCTCCCCTGCCCTGCCCCCAGAGGAAGCATGAGCAAGGCTGCCATTACTTTCTATCCATGTCTGACGCAGCGGCATAGTGCAAAGCTGTCCGTCCCCAGTCATCTGTTTCATTAACGTTGGCCCCTGTGGTCACTAATGTCTCAATACAGTGGAAATGACAATTTGCAGCTGCATAGTGCAAAGGGGTCCTGAAAAACAAACAGCAATTTATTACTTCATTCGGTCTAGAAAACAGATCCATCACTGGCCCTAGTGCTGACAGCAGTATTCCTAGGGCTGTGGAAAGCTCTTGGACTCTCAGCGTGTGGAGGCCAAGGTTGTGCCTTCCTATGACTATACAGGTTGGGTATCTCTTATCCAAAATGCTTGGGACAGAGTGTTTTGGATGGTTGAGCAGCCCGAATCTGAAAATCCAAAATCCAAAATGCTCCAATGAGTGCTTACTTTGAGCATCACATCAGTGCTTAAAACGTCTCAAATTTTGGAGGATTTGCACTTAGGATTTTCAGACAAGGGATGCTTAACTTCTATAAACTACAGCTGAAGCTACAAAGACAGTGGCTTCAGACAAGGCCATCCACCACAGATCTACCCTTTCTTTCTATTCCTAGACCCCATCCAAGTCTGCATTATTGCTTTTTTGAACCATTGCAAGACCATTCCATTGGCCTCCTTGGCTCTAATTAAACTTTCAGTTTATTTTTAGTTAATGTGAATGAAAAATTGGGTTTTCTCAGGTACAATACCCACTTATGATAATCCTGTTCTAAAACCTTTCATCCTCCCCACTGAACAAAGGCTTGATTCCTCAGCTTGGAATCGAAGATCTTCCCAAGCTGGTCCCAATCTCCTCTGACAGAGTAACTCTCTCCCCTAGACATACTCAACAGTATACCCAAACTCAATGACTTCAAGGTTTCCCAATCAACTTTTCCCTCCACCTATACCCATGTTGGTTTCTCCCTGGAAGTGCCCTTTCCTGAACCACTTCCATCCATCAAATCCCCACTCATCTTTCATGTTCCAGAAGTCAGTTCTCTTTCTTTTGTCTGAGATTGCTTAGCTAGCGTGGGTCTCTCTTGAGCTCTCATCACATACTGCCTTGATTTTAGCTATTGGTGTGTTGTCTTATCTTCTCCAGTGGACTGTAAGCTCCTTGAGGGTAGGGATGTAAGTTACTGGAAAGGACAATCCACACAGAATCAGAAGCCCTGGGCTATAGTGTGGGCAGATCTGCAAGCCGGCCCAAACCACATCCCCTCTCTGGGGCTAGGCTTCTTCATCTTTATTTTAATAAGGATCTTTGAGCGACTGTGCCATAAAGCCCATGCTAGGTCTACAATTCTATATGCATGTATAAACCATTTAGTTTGTCTGGGCTCAGCTTTCTCATCTATTAAAAAGGATAACAGACATCCCCATATACCTCACAGAGTTACTATGAGAAACCAAGTGATAATATTCAGAAAATACAGGCACCTCGTAAAGGGAAAGCCTGCAGAAATATGAAATAATGTTTATTACTTATTTTTAGTTCTCAATTATTTAAAAGTTTTCCTGGTGTGACTAACTAATATTCAGGGGATAATACTCACACAGACTAGTAAGAATAAAGTAACTATTTCAAGAATTATTTATTAATTTTCAAGCACAACCATTTCTTATTTTATAGTTAATTTATGGGATCTTTTACTAGGTGATTTTCTCCTTTTTAGTCCACAAAAGGAAATTATAAGTATTTTACATTTTAGATTGCTTATGTTTTAGTTAATTAGACTGAAAATTATTAGGTATCAACCACATACCAGGGCCCAAAGATAAAGAGAAAAAGATACCCAGTTCTTGTCCCCAGGAGACTCACAGTCAGGTGGGGATAGAGATAAGGAAACTGAGTCCATGAGAACAGTATGATGTGTCTACAGTGGTGAGGAGAGGAGGGAGGGGGCACTCCTACCAGAGTGCAAGGGGGTGTCACCACGCAAATCTGGAAGGGTGAGTAGGAGCTGTCTTACATGGGTTGGGAAGAGAACTTTGCAGCAACCCCAAAGAACCAGGGTGCATGTGGAGAGGAAGGGCGAAATATATACACACACACACGCACACACACACACACACACACACACACACATATACATTAACAAAATATAAATTCATGTACCAGCTAGTATCAAGGCATAGTTTAGCTAACACAAAGGACCATTAAGGTAAAAAAAGTTCTATGACCTAATAGCAGTATGTGTGTATATGTGTGTGTAATGTTTTAAATACATCTAAAACTTTATCCCAAGATAAAATGTCCACTATATGTAACAAAATGTTCTAGATCTTATGACCAGATTCTGGGTTAGGAGGGCTAAAATATTCTACTCTGCAGCAAACAGAATTTTCTAAACTATATCCATGGGCGAATTTTTTTTAAAAATTGAAAAAAGAAGAGAGAAAATCGACACTTCTAAAACAGAAGCTGCGAGCAGAGATGCTTTCCTTGTGGCTTGTGTTTGCTTAGTTGGCATTTCCGTACCAGAGGGGATTTCCTTCCGAGGATGGAATCCCCCCAGCTAGCTTCCCTGTTTACCATTTCCACGTAACATGATTACGAGATGGACTACTCCCCGCTCCTTCCATTTAGGCACTTGAAGCAGAACTCCCTGATTACATACCTCCCACACTTGTCCTTTTTATGGAAATCTGCTCCGCTGCTCTGCAAGAGTTTTATACATTCCACATTACTAGAAAGACAGGGAAAACATCATTAAGATGGAAGAGATCAATTACTGGGCTATCTTCAGAAAGAGTTGTTTTCTACACAGTGCAGGACAAGATGAAATAACTCCAGGTATAAATTCTGCTAACAAAAAATAACTTGAACATATTAATTCCCTACTGTAAGGCTCTAAAGTCCCTAAAGATCTTCTTTCAAAGATAGTAAATCAATAAATTAAAGAGGTTGGTGGGACATTTTCAATCCCGTGACTAAAGAGTTTAATGATTATTATATGATTAAACCTTCCAGTGATGGTTTTGTTTATCCTAAAATTCTTTTTCAAAACCATCAGGAGTTTATGAAACAACTATTTAAACCTATAATAATTTCATGTCACCTTTAAACAATGAGCCAGAGTGGATGAGTATTACCTTTTATCACAGCAGAATGAATTCACCATGATAAACCACTTTCAACCTAGATACTCTAATGGGAAATAAAACAGCTGCATTTCTCTGTTTTTGTAATCTAAGTAAAAAATGTGTAGAACCAAGGCTGAAAACGATGCAATGGAGCACAGTGATCTTGCTCAGCTTCTTTGTCATTCGCAGAAGCAATAAATCGTATTTAGTAGAAAGAAAAGGACCCATCGAAGTGAATTTCTTGTTGAAGGGCATGTAGCTAAATATTAATTCTAATAGGAGTTTCAGACATGAATCTGAAATGGTGTCTTGCCACCTTCTGCACAGGTCTGATATTTTTTAAAACGTGGTCATAAAAAGAGGCAATCATCCATCATTGTTCTAAACTTGGATGCTAAGAAGCAGCCTGGAATTTATTGTTTTATTATAATTTAAATAAGAAAAATGATGTCGATGATAAACCTGAGCAGGGCCCTCCCCTCCCCACATCCACCCTTCATAGCCACCTTTCTCAAAGAGCTAGCTATTTCAGTCATCCAGTGTGCGAACTTTTTTTAAGACATCTATGTGTTGGTGTAGCACGCCAGTTGATACAAAGCACCTGTCTCTTACTGACTGGTGCCAAAGGATCAAAGTCAGTGGCAGATCAAAGTGGCAAGGCTCACGAAGCTCATACAATTTGAGGGTTGGGGTGGGGGAAAGGAGACTCCTTAAAAAATAATACAAAATTATGAATACAAAACTAGTTATAAGACTTTTTAGAAGGGACCCATGTAAATGAGGAGTCCTAAAGCTTCACCATTAATCCACCTCTGATAAATAGGTAATGTCTTTGGTAATATACAAATGACAAATGGAGAAGCATTGCTATTCCTTAAGGACCAGGAAATTGATTAAGAACCAACACCTTACCCAAACAAGGTCATCCAAGTGATGCCATGTTTGGTCAATGTGTGGTCAGATATATCAACAACATATTGATCAGAGCTTCAATCTAAACACCAGTATGAAAAAAGAGAGTAGCTGATGAAAAATTCTCTTTACAATGCAAAAAAAAAAAAAAAAAAAAAAGGCAAGGATTAAATCACTTCTTGCCTATCTTTTGGGTTTTCTTGACTTTTGTTCACATTTAATCATTATAAAGACTTAAAAAATCAGATTTGATATAAGGGTGAAAATGTGTATAAATGAACATTAATTAATTCAATCTTGGATTCTCTTGATCATCACCACCTACCAGCAACAAGAAAGGAAAAGCTTAGGAACAAATTTCAAATTATTTTCTTTTGGTGGAAGGGTACCTG
Organism: Propithecus coquereli; assembly: GCF_000956105.1. Lineage (NCBI taxonomy): Eukaryota > Metazoa > Chordata > Mammalia > Primates > Indriidae > Propithecus > Propithecus coquereli. Next base: position 1,865,163 of record NW_012141302.1, on the reverse strand, counting down.
ATAGATACATATTCTATAGCCTGAAAATTTACAATTAAAAAAAATAAAGGAAAGAGAGAGAGAAGAAAAACAATTTGCTATATGAGATAGGCCAACAATTTTTCTTTGGAAGAACAAAATGCAAGTAATCTGGAAATGTAACATAGTGGTATTTGATATTCGGTAGAAATCATTCTTACCCATTTGACTAAGGAAATTGCCTTTGACTCACAGACAACTTAAGTCAATAAAGATGAATTAGTAATTAAGTCATGAAATAACTAGAATTGCTAACTACTCACCCTCCTGCAGCAGCAGCATGAAGGCACGTTCTTCCAAATTTATCTGGGGTGTCTATTTCAAAGCCTGCAGACAGCACGTGCTCATTACTAAACAAGGATACTATGCTATACTTTTGTCCTAGTTAAACCACAAGAAACATTGCAGAGACAGAAAAATCAGTTAGTAGAAAAACCAGAACGCAAGCAATTGTAGTCAGAAAGAGGTTGTCATGGAAACGAATGGTAACTGCTCAAGCTTGGCAATTTTATAGGAAGAACCGTGAAGTCAAGAAGGATTTATTTTCACATTCAGCCCTGGGTGAACCACAGCCCCATTTTTCAATCCCAGGATAGAAATTTATGAAACCAATTTGAGATAAGTAGGGCAATAGACAGGCAGACAGAACACATAGAGAAAACATGGAAGGCAAAGCAGTAATTCTAACATGCTGGAATAGGTATTTTCTTAAGTGTATTCCAACCTTTTGGCTGGTTTAAGATTTGGGAAACATGCTTGCATGCAGGGATTATTTTTAAACATGCCGACAGCAGTGAAAGCAGAATCAACCATAGGTAAAGTACTTAAAGGAAAAAATGCCTCTGGGATATCTGATGAATTAATTCATAAACAATCTTTGCCTTGCAGACCTCTACCACTTTTGAAAGCCCAGGAACTTCTTAATATATGTAAGTTGGTAGAAGAGGTGATAAGAAAGATTAGCAAAGCTCTAAACCAGAAAGGATTTCTTGGTTCCAAATAGTCTCACATTAAAAAAAATAAAAACTAAACCTAGTTGGAGGGATCAGCTATAGTGATTTTTCAATGCTCAGGGAGGAGGAAGGAAGAATGACATTTCTACCGCTAAGTGTAGGGGATTCGACCTTTTTCTTTCGTTAAAAAATATTAAATGTTAAGTCATCATTTTAAGCCTTGAAGATATTTTCTTCTTCTATGATTTAAACTGCCTATAAGCTCTGGCCATCCCTGCCTTTTTCTTACCCTGAATCACCCAAGCTCTAACTCAAAACACAGACAAGATTCTCGTTCTTGGGCAGGAATATTGACATTCAAACAGCTTTGACACCAAGGCCTGCCAGGAATGGTCACATGCAGTTAGCTGTGGAACACGACTCATCCTGCCACGTCGGGTAATGACATGAAGCACAAGCAGTCACTCACTCTGACCAGACACCTGAAGCCACGTGACTCATGTACAGGACACATTAAGCCTCATCTCTGGTAATGAATTTACTTACCCGATGATAACAACTTTCTGCAGCAGTCAGAGTGAGCGTTTAGGGCGGCTAAATGTAAAGGGAACATGCTATGGATTCCACACCTGAGGAGGAAAAAAACAGAGCAGCTCACGGTAACAGATCTCAAGATACATGCAGAAGAACAGTGACCTTCCTAGAAGTTCCCTGATGAAAATTAACCACCACCTTGCTTAGAGACTCCCTTGGCTGAAATAATTTTGTAATTCTCCATCTAATAAATAATTATGTAATCATTTTCCATCTTAAAATTATAAATGCCTGAATCTAAACCAGCCCATAACCATAGGAATGCATATTTTTAAGAAAATCTGTTTCACATAAACTGTGACTCTTTAATCTCCCTCTCATGTTTTTTTCAACTTAGCGATCATATGTCTCATTCATTCATTCAACTATTCAACACTTTCTTAGCTTCAGATACTATCCTAAGTGCTGGAGATAACAATGCTGAGCGAGACAAGCTAAATTTGAAAAACAGCTTGTTTTATTCCTCGATTTGATAAACATACTTCCTATTGATGTGTTATGTGTCAGGCACTTTGCTGAGTTAATAACAGCTGTATTATTGAAAATAAAGTTTTGGATGAAAATAAAAGCTAATGTTTATACCTTCTGCAGCTGAAACTTTATCTTCCTAACGTACTTTTATGTTGTACGTTAACCCACATCACAATACCAGTCACAAAAATACAGGAGTAATAAACATTAGTTTGCACATATTTCATAAACCTAGAACTGTTAAAGGAAGAGTCTAGAAAAGGACTTTTTAGACCGACTTCCACCATGACACGGACCCCGGGATGATCCCTTAAGGGACAGAAAGCCTTCTGATGGCAGTGCTTTTTGCTTTCAGAATTAAATCTTCCTCCTCTCCCCTCTCACATTTCCTCTAACAAGGACCCAAAGCCATGTGCTGAATTGTATGTAATTCATAACAAACAGCATCATAGGCTGGTTGCTGTGTACTTATAAGCGTTTATAATGTTAGTGATCATTTCTTATAATGTCGTATTTTAATCAAATAATACATTTCAGATGTTTAAAATCCTCTGCATAACAGAAGCAAGTACAGGACTATATCTATTTACACCATGGAGTATTAATTACCTAAGTTTCTTCCCTGGCACAAAGTGGGCCTTTCGGACTCCATGCTTCATGAAGAAATACATACGATTTGAATTTGTTAGGCTCTGGATACATGAATTTTATTTGCCATCTCAAAAGTTATTATGTGTGTGTGAATGTGTGAAACCATATACATAATTCACAGATATTTCAGAGTATTCAGTGTTGTGCAAAATCCGAGTCTGTCAGCAATTAACCATCGCTCACTCTTTCCATAATAGCTTCTTTCTATTTATTGGTGTTTTTGTTCAGTCTTCCCTCTGTTTATTTTCCTTTCCCTATATGGAGATTTCCAACCCAGTGTATATAATAGCTGGCATCCATCAAGAGATGCAATTTGCCCGTCTTCCAGGGTGTCACGTAGAGGAGAACTGCTTGTAATTGCCTCTCTCATCATTTACCAAAAAAATTCTGAAAAGCAATTGCATCAGTGACGCCCTTGATGCTCATGAAAAGGCAGAAGCAGTTGGGGGATGGGAAAGAAGCTTTTCTATTTATGCTATTATTTATATTGTTCCCTCTTGAGGCAAGAGAAACTTACAATTTTTAAAAAAATGTATAACCTGCTTTAAAAGTGCCTTACAAGATGGAACTTGAAGCTAATGCATTTACTAACTATTTCATTTGTTTGGGGGAGTTATGGCAAAAACATATGATTAAATATCTCTGAATATTTGGAAGAGGAAAGTAGATGAATATCTTCTAGGATGATTTTAAGTTTCTGAAAGAATGTGCCTAGAATCAGGGATTGGATTTCTCAAGATTTCTTTGAGCCTTCCTCATTCTTTAAATATAGATACACACGCACACACACACACACACACACACACACACACGTACATGCATATACACACACAAATCTGTATATATATATATATAATGCAGTTTCTAAAGATATATAAAATATATATCACATAAAATAATTACAAGCAAATGAATTAGGGAAAATAGCATCAAACTCTATAAGAAATCAATTGGTGAAAACAAAAAACATAAGTGATAGTATGACAGCAACAATATCATAATATATTCTACAAACTTCATTATCAATATTTCTAATCAAGCTTGCCACTTAACACCCTTATCTTTAGATAATTCATCACACTCAACATTAGCTAATTATTTTATCTTTTTCATTGCTACTTATAAACCTGAGACGATAGAGAGAACTATTCTAATTTAATAGGCCTAGTAAAAATTCTGTTTGATACATATTTTTTATTCCACAGTTAATAAAAAGTCACCACCTCAGTGTAGGAGTTGAAAACATATTAGTGTAGACTTAAGTACAACTGGCATTTGAACTTGAGTGTGAAACTACAGTTCAAATAGTAAAACTAAGTATCAAGTCAAGATTGGGAAAAAAAAGAAAAGCAGAATTCAGCATTTCTGAATCACTTCAGAAATGATTCATGCATTTCAAAATAAAATTACACCTTTATTGTTCTAGGACTGCTTGTAAAAGAAAGATTATAAAACCGTTAGGAGAAAAATTAAGACTCGGCTATCTGAGTCAAATGAGAAGCATCACTATTATTTCATCAGGTATACATCAAAGAAGATGAAGAATAAAGATGCTAAATCACACTAAAGTTAACAATGCATAAGTTACAGGAAAGGGGAACAATTCCAGTTAAATTGCTCCATTTATTTGACCAGTCATGAAATTAATAGAGCACATTTGTATTAGCTATTTCTAATTTAGCTGTTAGCTGGCATCTCCTACTCAGTTATTTCAGAATAAATAAGATCTGGACGACTGTCTTATAGAGAGCTATCAGAAGTGAAGAATGGGCCTTGGCATTCTTAAAAAGTCGGTTCTGTTAAGCTTTCCAGTTGGCATCAAGGAGTCGTAGCTGCCCTTCCTACATCCAGTCTTTTCTAGAGCCTTCCCTGTAGGCTATGTGGTAAACAACACTGTGATTAAGGTGATGGGGTCAGAAACTTTGGGTTCAAGTGCTAGTTTTGCCACTTGCTACCTATTTGATCTTTGGCAAGTACATAATGGTTCCCTCATCAGGAAAATAAGATAATTACAGCATTTATATCATGGAGCAATTGGAAGGACCCATTGAGATAAAGCACACAAAGTGCCAAATAGAGTGGCCACATGGTAAGTCTTTACCATAAATGTCAGTATTATTATTTGCCCTTGCAATTATTATTAGCTTAATTGGTAATCAGTAGTTTGTGAGTTTTTAAATTATAATCAGGTTGTGCCTCCTTATAATCAGGTGTGTGATTACTTAAATTCCAAGAATGAACTGTGACCAGCTAACAATTCTGTTATCATTCTATCCTTTATAATATTTACCTCACAACTCTCCTAGGGAAATGGGATTGGTTTAGTTTTGCTCACTGAGTGAGTGAGACAAAAATATTTCCTAAATTTAGAATAGGATGATTTTATGATTCCTACCTAAATGAAAAAATCAATTTCCTATGAATTTTATCTATGCCATTCCAAGTATTTATGATGCACCCCTAAGTTAGAGGCATTTGGGCATAACTGATAACCATGAGAACTGGTCCTTGTTATTTGCAACCTACAGACATTTTCAGTGGGTCCTTCTGAATCAAGCCCTAACACTCTAACGTGCCTTGAAAGGTCCCTTCTGGATCTGGCTATTGCCTAATCTATGCGTATTCTAGAATCTCAGTGAGTTTCTTTGCCTTCCTCCTAAGAGCCAGGCTCTGTCCTGTTTGGCACATGCTGGTTCCTCTACCTTAAACTCTCTTCTCTTTCTCCACTGCTTCTAACAGTGCTTCACAAACTAGCCAGTGCATCCCTGGGGGTCTCCAGAAATCTTTGGGCTCTCAAGCTGTTCTCCGTAAGAATTTTTAAATTGTCTTTCCTTGTGATGATGATCTGAAATAACTGGTCTAAAAGCATTTGGGACTCATCTGAACGATCACTTTATCACCACATACCTCTGCCAAATTCCAGGGCCCAAGTTTGTACTTAGGCTCACAATGGGGCTTGTGTGGCATTGGCACGGGCCACCGAGAAAAGAATAAAGATGACTCAATAGACAAATAATATGCCTGGACCTGGGGAGGGCCAGTGATAATGCGGTCCCTGAACCTTCCATGTGAACAGGGTTTGGCAGCATCTGAGTAAGGGCCTCTGTGCTGTGGGATGAGTCCAGCTGTTCCACACTTTGTTTAAGCCACTGAAAACCTCCATTCTTGCAGCATACGTTGAACTCTAAAGAGTCAGCACCTTAGCCACCAGGACTGTCACCCTACACAAATTGTGATAGAATGTCGGCAAAATGTGAACTATCCCCCATCATCTGTTACGTAGTGAGGAAGCAAGCCCCGTGCTCAGGAGCCCGAGACTCCAGATCCAGTCGGCTGAGGACCAAGTCCCATTTCCACCCCATGCTAGCTCTGCGACTGTGGGCAGATGACTGAACCTCTCTGTGCCTCAGTTACTTCACCTGTAAGGTGGGGATAATCATAGCACTTACCCCATGAGGTTGCTGTGACAGTTAATGTAACCGCTCAGTGCAGTGCCTGGTGTAGGTAAGTACTCAGTACTTGCTACTATTAAGCTGTGCAGTTAACACGAATGGTGTTGGTTTTTGTTTGTAAGCATTTTGTAATTTTTTAAATTACTGACATATTAATGTCAAAAGTCTGAGTTTATATCGAGTCTTATGTTTATATATATTCAAGTTAACATTATAATAAAAATTCATCTATAGTGAGGATCTAAAAGGACTCTCACTACTACAAACTAACTACTACTCATCCTTTAGTCTTGGTTAACCACTGCTTCTTCCCCAAAGCCCTCCCTGGCCTTGCTAGACAGGGTTCCAGGTCCCAGATTTGTTTTCCCATATCCCAGTAGCAACCAGCAATTGCTCTGGAATCACATTTAGCATGAAGGATTTTAATTACTTGTTTAAATCTTGCCCTCAATGGATTATAAATTCCTTGAGGGCAGGGGCCTCTATAATCCCAGAACCTGGCATAATAGGTGACACTTAGCAGGCCCTCAACAAATATTTAATGAATGAATGAATGTCAGAGCCAGTTATCTGCATAACTACAATATCCCTAATTCTGCCGCAGTTGAAGCAGAAAAAGAACTGAGAGCATAACTGCTAAGGTGGAAGGGCAATTAAAATCCTAGAGACAAGTACTCCAAACCTAGCAAAGCTCAAGCAGAAAAACCAAAGGGCCTTGATACCACATAAATTTGAGCACTGATTCACATTGCAATAAGTGCTCTGACTTAAAGTTCAGTGAAGCAAAAAGAATAACAAAGAATATTCTAACCAAGGGCTTACAGTAGATTCAAGTAAATTCATAAGAAAGTAATGATAAAACTTGCCATATAGAGATCTTTTAAAATATATTTGGCCATATTTTTTATGAATGAAGATGAGTTATTTTCATAAATGCTATTTGTTTACTTATTTATAGAAGGACAAGGCCTATTTCTCTCCTTTTACTAAACCTATCAGGAACCCAGAGAATAGTGATTTTCTGAGGTGCTTTTGGAAAATTTAATCTTTTCTAATTTCTCTCCTTTCCATTTTGATATTTCCCGCTAAGGTGGTTTCCCTTCTCCCATACATACAAACACACAAGCATGCAGACACACACACATACATACACACACACACACACACACACACACACACACACCCATCACTGACTTAATGAACCATTGGCACTGAAAGTAGCAAGTCTTACCCCCAGGTATGTTGTGACAAAAGAAATCAGATGTGGCTTTTTGAGGCTGGGACAATGTTTCCCTCTTCTGTGTCCCCAGGACACAGCACAGCCAAGGGAAGGAAAGGCTACTTGAACAACAATGCCATTTCTAAGGCACTTTTGCTACAGGATATGTGTTTGCATAAATTGAAGGCCAAATAATTACAAAGAAATGAACTTCATGCATATTAAATTAAATGGATTTTGGGTGGAAATTTTATGTACATATTGGGCCTAGTTTATTTTTATCCCTAAAATGGATTCTGGTTTGGAAGAAAATCAGAAATTCACGATAGTTTGGCTAAAACTCCTCAAGTAATCCAGAGTTGAAAGAAAAATACCACTGATATATTAACATATCACAGGTAAAGTTGCTTTGTGCCCAGATATTTTACTTCTGCTTAATTAACACTGAGCATTTATGGTCTCTGGCTTTGGGTAGCCATGGTCTGGTTGGGAACTCCAGAGCCTGGTAAGAGCCTCCTTAATCCTAGCGTAGAGCTTTCCCCACAAAACTGAGCTGCTCCTTTTAACTTGCAACATCCCAATCAAAAAGTTCCTTTGGCTTAAAGCAGATTCCTTTCTCTCTGGAAAGAGACACCCCACTGCTAATAGTCAGCACTTCCCTCTCCTGTCGGCCCTCAGCCTCATCCTTCCCCAAGACCTCATCTTTTCTTCTCTGGATGTTTGCAAGAGGCTGCCAAGCATTTCTAGTCTGGACGGCTTCCGACACGTCTGGACGGCCTCCGCCATGTCTGGACTGCCTCTGATATGTCTGGACAGCTATCAGGGCGATCTTTCTTACACACAAATGGGATCATTAGACACAACCTACTCTACACCCACTTAGAATTCTGTAACAGCTTCCGAATGCCTCAGAATGGAATCCAATTCTTGAGCAGGACTTGCAAGGTCCTTGTAAATGTGGCTCTTCCTGCCTTTCCGCCTCATTTCTTTCTACTGCCCCCACCCCCAACACATCAGATAACCCAGCTTTAGAAATCTGCTTTCAACACGTTCACATTTGTGTCTTTATAAAGATGGTTCCCTCTTCTTGGAATGTCCTTCCTTGCTTCTCCCTCTCTTTCTACCTCACAATTCTGTCCTCCTGGCAAACTCCTATGCAGTCTTCCTTTTGCTAAAATGTCACCTCTTCTGGGGGACCCTCACTCTGTTCCTATAGTCTGGTCCAAACCTCCTTTGTAACAAACCTCACAACACTGAGGTTATTTGCTGTTGTTCTTATCTCGACCACTAGACCGGGAGCTCAGGAGGTTACTGGAACCCAGGCCAACCTAACATTGAACTGATGGAGGTAAACCATTATATACTACCAAGCTACCAGAGCACGTCAAGTAATTCACTTCGAGCCCAGAACACCAGGCCCTCTATGCATTTGATTTAATGATCCCACTATAGCTTCCCTGGGCCATTTAAATTTTGGCTCATTCTCAAGCAAGATTTTCAATTCTGTTGTACAACATTTGACAAACAAAACAGAATTCCTAATATACACTGCCCTCCTATTGCCCTTCTCCTAAAAAGTCAGTTATCGTTACCTCCCAGTCTCTGTCATTAAGGTCAAACTCTTTATTCAGGCATTTAAAGCCCTCTTTAAGTCGGTTCTACTACATATTAGTAAGGAATAAAATAATAGTTAACATGTATTGATGGCTTAATATGTGCCAGGTACTGTTCAAAGAGCTTTTATTAACAACATGGATTATCTTTTTAACAACCTTAGCAGATACGTTTATACAACTCACACTACCATATACCAGAGATCTTTAATAGTAATGAAGACGTTTAATCCTCACAACAAACCTATAGGTAGATACTATTATTACTCCCATTTTTCAAATGAGGAAACCAAAGCAACAAGCTCAAAGTCACACAGCTGACAAGTGAGGCAGCTTGAACTGGAGCCCAGGACGTGCCCACCCAAGCCAGCTCCCAACCGTCCCACGATGGGCCCTTGCGTGGAGCACAGCGTCATCACATGCGTGCCCTCCACTCTGCCAGGCCAAGCTCTCCCCCAGGTGCAGTCCCTTCCTCTTTCATCCCTGCTTTCCTGTCTGGTGGGGAGGGCTGCCGCCCTCTGCTCTATACAAATATTAACAATTCTTATCCTCCAAAGCCTACCTAAAACTCACGTTTTCCTTGAAGCCTTTTCAGAAAATTAGCACCTCTGAGCTTTCTACTGCCTCTCTATGTTCTATGGCATATATTGTCTACAGCAAACATTTTGCCACTTAAGTCCTGTTTCATTTAGAACTTTATGATATGCTATTTTTCATGGCTCTTTGTCCTAAGTGGGCCTCGGGCCCCCAATAAAATTATGAGCTCCTTGAAGACACCAACTAGGTAACTTACCTACTCTGAAATCCCCCATAGCACCCAGCATTGTGACAGCCTCGTATGGATGCTTTGTGTATTTTTGTTGAATTGAAGTATAAAATGAAGTCAGGTTCCCCCCTCCCTATGTAGCAGATTTACTCAATTTTACCCTACATAACCATATCATTGAAACCGAGCAAGCACTCTGAATAAATTCTGAATTTGTCCAATTATGTTTTATTTTTCCTGTTTAATTAATATTAAGCATTGAAAAGAACAGAAAAATATTAGCAGAGTTAGGAATAAAGTTCAAGTCTCCTTAACTAAAACCATCAGAATAGGCCACACTTGGATGTAACTGAAAAAAAAAATCAGTGCTTCCCTATGTCCATCATTAAAAGTCACTTAATTTATTTCAAATTTAATTTGTGTTTGGTATAATGGAACAGACCCACCCTAATCTGGATAAATGGGAACTATCTGCTGCGTGGCAGAATCCCTTTGGCAGTATTCCCACAAGTGCCAATTATTCTACCGTATTTCTGCAGTAACCTACTTGGCTGTGTCAGCTCCGCTGGTTATTAAGGTGTTAATCAAAAGCTCATGACCGTATCTTGCAGCCACATGGAGAGGAGTGTTGCCATCCTTATCCACACAGTCAATTTCGCCTCCTGAAAGAGATATTTTAATAAGTTTAACACAAAGATTCAGGTTGATTCAGAGACTACATTCTGTGCTAATCCCTCGTGTTGACCAAATGTTGATTTCTTTTCTACTCCAGTGTGCATCTCTGCTCTGAAGTACAAGACTGTTCTTTAAGGGGACAAGTCACCATCTGAAATAGCAATAGTATTATATCTGCATAGAGAGAAGTCTATTAGAAATGCTTTTGAAAAACCTTTCTGCATTGTCTTATTTAGGGATCTAAAATCTTACAACTAGATTCCTGCTCTGAATGAACGACATACTCAAATTCCATAAAATATCATTCCAAAGACATATTCAGTTTTAATTTTACCTGCTGAATTAAAAACCTATATAAACCTCATGCTAAGCACAAGGACCAAAGGGGATAGAGAGTTCAGGAAAATATTTTACATAGTCTGATTATCTACCTTAAAATATGATGAGTAAAATGGTGAAAGCATGAACTATAAACTGAAAAGGCCTCCATTTATAAAAACTATGACACTAATCATTTACGGTCATTTTAATAATACAGTATTTTCATCCTGTTTTGTTTTATTTTGCCTGCTTTTCCCCCAACTTTTTATTTCACTACATTTCTTTCTTTCTCTCTTCTTTTCATATGTGTGTGCATGTAGGTCTAATTGATCTGTTTGTTCATTTATCTGAGGAACCATTTAAAAATAACATCATAACGTTTCACCCCTAAGCATGTTTCTCCTAAGAACAAAGACATTCTCACACATAACCACAATTCCATCATCATACCCAAGAAATTTAACCTTGATAAAAAATTTTATGTAATATTAAGACATATTCCAATTTCTCCAATTGCCTCCAAAATGTACTTTGTAGTTATTTTATTGTTGTTGTTTTAATCCAGGATCCAACCAAAGATTCTGATAGTATTTAGTTTTCATGTCTCTTTAGTTTCCATTAATCTAATGCAATCCTCTTGGCTTTTATTTATTTGTTTTTTGACATTTCTCGTGTCATTGATATTTTTGGAGGCCAAGGAGCCATGCAGGATGCCCTGCCTTCTGGAGTTGTCTGATGAGTTCCTCATTATTAGATTCAGGCTAAACATTTCAGCAAGAATACCCAGAGCTGATACCTACTTCCCCCTGCATCTCCCCAGCACACACATAGTTATTCCATTATGGGACATGCAAAATTTGATTGCTTGCAGTGGGTACAAAGTTTCAGTTTGAGAACAGAAAAGTTCTGGAAATGGATGGTGGTAATGGTTGTATAACAGTGCAAATGTATGGAATGCCACTGAACTGTACACTTAAAAATCGTTAAAATAGGAATTTTTATGTTGTATATATTTTACCACAATTAAAAAAAAGGTTTCATTACTGGGTTAAGGTGGTGCTTTAGAGAATTACTTAGCAAGCCCCCAATTACTAGGCACTGAGGCCATTCCCAACTTTCTGTTGTAAAGAAAAACACAGGAATAAACACATTTACAAATAATCTTTATGTTTCACATGATTTCCTTCAGCAACATTTTTACAAGTACAACTATTGTATCAAAAGGCTCCTCATAGACACCGGCAAATGGCTTTTGCAAAAAGCTGTGCCCATCTGCATTCCCATTAGCAGTATACTCAAGCACTATGCCAAAAAGAAGCCATTGAGAGTACAATATATAATATGTATATATCTATGTAAAAATACAGATAATTATTGTCTATGTATGCTTTTGTTGTCATTTAAAATATATTTCAGGAGAGCATTGTAACAGTGGAAAAATAAAAGAGAGACTGTGTATTTGTTATTTGGAAATATGTTTTCTATTAAAGTAGGCCTTCTTGACGAGTGTATTTCTATTTTATAATCACTCCACAAACCTTTCCATTTTCACTTGAAAATCTTTAAAACTTGCTTGGAATGCAAATTAAATATCTTGGCTGGGCATGCGCTCATGCCTGTAATCCTAGCATTTTGGGAGGCCAAGGCAGAAGGATCACTTGAGACCAGTCTGGGCAACATAGCAAGACAGTGTCTCTACAAAAAATTTAAAAACTTAGCCAGCCGTGGTGGTGTGCACCTGTAGTCCCAGCGATTTGGGAGGCTGAGATGGGTCCAGGAGTTCGAGGCTGCAGTGAGCTATGATCACGTCACTGCACTCCAGCCTGGGCGACAGAGCAAGACCCTGTCTCTAAAAAAAATAGTAATTAAAACTTTAAAAAATCTTTACTATTCATTTGAAGGTTGCAAATTAATGTTGGTCATTGATCACTGATAATTAGTGAGAAAAATAAACATTTGTGAGTTGAGAAGTATGCAGGGTATGTCAGAAGGGAAAATTAATCAGCATTATCTAAGCATTCATCTGAGATTAGTTTTTATTACACAAACAAGAATGGTCATCTTATTAAGTTGCCTTGGAAGGACTGTGAGCCAAAAATCCCACACTGAGTCATCCTAACCTAGAACTTGACTCTTCCTTTTCAAACTCTATTTATTTTTAAAGCTTCTTGAAGAAGACATTATTTTTGAACTTGTTTAATCTGCTGGATCACATCCGAGGCAGCTGCCTAGTACAAATGGCCGCATCAAAAGCCTCCTGATACCAGACTGTGTCTTTCAGCTCCTTTCCCTCTCTCACTATGACAATGCAGCTTCAGACAACAAAAACACGATTCGACAGCAGAGGTAGTCTTTGCTTACTAAATAAAAAAGAAAAGGGTATTTTTTAAGTGATTATCTTACGAAGCCGAATGACTCTGGAACTACAAAGCTACTGTGAAGAACTAGTAACCCTGACTGGACAGCGGTCAGGGAAGCAGAGAAATACTATACGAAGTGCAAACACCAAAGCAATTTAACCAACCAAATAAATAAATACAAAGCACATTCCTCAGTAGCAAGTTCGCTTGGTTCTGGGAGCTGAGAGATGTTCCCCTGTGGTGCTGGCGTTCCAGCTCCTGGAGGACAGAGGGGCTATTGCTGTGCCCCGCTGGAGGACACCAAGTCTCGGGGGCATGAGCCTCTGGACAGGGATGGTCCTGGCAGCAGCCCAGGATTTTTCCAGAAGGAAGTCAACAAACAGGAAAAAAAGAACTTCCTATTCTTCTCCCCAGGGGCATTTCAAAAAATGTCAAATGGAAGAATTCACAGCTCTCATATGTGTTATGAATGCGAAGAACTGTCAATTGAGAGAAGAGAATGTCAAATCATCCTTTTACAGGGACACCTCTACTTCAAATATAAGTGACTCTTAGAGTAAATAGAATTCAAGTTAAAAAAATTTTTTTAACATCATTGGTCTTCCAGAGATCATGTTTATAAGTGTAGTAAGTAGTTCAGTCTCCAATGTTAGACTGCCTGTGTTCCAATCCCTGTTCCTTAACACACTAGCCATGTATCCTGACACAAGTGACAACCTCTCTGCCTCAGCTTCCCCATCTTTGAAATGGAGATAATGATAGTACCTCTTTCTCATAGGGTAGTTGAAAAGATTTATATGGCGTGTTTAGCTAAGTGCCTGGCACAGTGTGAACACTCAACCAATGTTAGCGTTATCATTATACATAACAGGCTATATAATATAGCTGCTGTTGCTTCATCAATCCAGGCCCCTGGACCTCACCCAAACCACAAGCAAGATGCCAGTCAAGAATGAGACAGGCTCTGAAACAAAGATCCCTTGATCACTGAGGATAAGAGATGGGGTCTCTTTCAGGTCTTGCCCCAATTCAAAAGTCTAGCAAGAATGTCCAAGGAGGGCATGGAAGTCTTCTAGCCCACAGGATGGCTCGTGCGGAGGTCAAACCAACCAGCAATCCCCTGGGATTGTTGTAAGCTTGCTACCAGGACAGAGGGGAGATGGGCCATGGCCTTGGTGCACAGGAGAGGGCCACTATGGTCTGGCACACAGGGACGAACCTGTAGGAAGGCAGTGCTGACAAGGTGAAAAAATCGTTCTCTCTCCAATCTTGCCCCTGGTGCTCGGGATCGCTCTCAAAGGGAACAAAACTTCTTATGCCCCTGAGCTAAGGCCCAGTGATTAAATTTATATTACGCTTTTTTAAAAAGTTTTGTTTCTTCGTTTTAAAAGTTTTGTTTGTTTTTAAGCGGGTGGACATTGTTTCTGAAAAACAGTTGAGAAACACAGTGGGATGAGAGAAGTGCTCCGAAGAGAGAAACTTGTGTTATTCCCTCCCCCCTGTATTCATATCCAGCAAAATAAAACAAAGTGGCCTTTTCAGTAGAATGAATGTCAAAGGCAGGGCATATATTTCAAATTAGAAATAATGGGTGTTTTGCAGTTAATTCTCATTTTACCTTCCTTGGCTTGCTGGAAACTTGTTAGGATTTCTTTTCTCCTACAACTTCACTGAAGTATTTATAAATTTTCTTTGTTTTGCAGCAGATACTTTGCTTCCTAAGCATAATTTCACTGGCTGGTCTTCCATCCAAATGTCAAATGATGACTTTGTTTTATAACTTGAGTGCCTAAGATATAACTCAGTGCCACTCACAATTCAAGTGTATGTCACCCAAAATTCTTATAGATGAGAAAAATATAGGTCCAAGGAAATTGACTAATATAAGAATTTTGAGAAGTAGAAATGTGGGTCAACTAAAAATAGTTTAGGAACTGATAGACAGACGTGGAATGTCAGCTTAAGATCTGGACTAAACCTGATTTTTTTTTTTTAAATCATCTCTAAGATTTGCTGAGATAACAGAAGTTGTGTTTCAAAGTCAACTCACTCACAGATGCCGGCCATGACCCCCTATTAGCAGCATGAACCATGATGTGAGGTGACACTCCTTAGTACTTTGGCTTTAGAGACAACCCAATGGTTCAATTATACCTTTGCTGTGGGCCTGGAAAAGTACTATATTATGTGACTTTCCAAGTTCTCTGTCAAACCTGTGATTTTATGATCCTTTAAATCACGTACTTACCTGCTTATCCTCTGAGTCATCTCATTGTTCCTACCTTTGCCCAAGTAGCTTAATGAGTTTCAACTTAGGGAACTATGGTGAATTCTAAAAATCCAAAAATAATTCAGATTTGTTGCTAGAAAATGTTTGCTACTTATCTTTATTAATTTCAGAATGAACAGTAACAGGATCTTGATCCTATTTAAGTATATAACTTCCCAATTTCAAAGCTGACATGTTCTTTGCCTGCCTGGGAATTGAAGAGCTTTTAGCAAAGTACATCAAAGTATTATGTAAATCTATGCTTACCAAAACTCTAAAACAGAGCATCAAAGTTCACATTCAGATGACTGACAGCCAAACTCAGACCAAGAAACTATTCACATAAAGACACTACTGAAGCATCTCTCTTACCATTCTGAATGAGGGTCTGTGACCGTGTGAATCGTCCATGGACAGCTGTCATGTGCAGTGGACTTTTGCCATCTTTACTCTAAAAAAGATGAGGGTGAGAAAACAATGGAGTACTCAGGAGCCAGTGACATCAGTCTGAAACATCCCTATGGACACTGCTGACAATGCCCAGAAAACAACAATTCAAATTTCTTTTTTTAAAAAAGTATGATCAACTATTATAAGAGGCAAACATAATTTTGAAAGAAAAAGATTAAATGTATATGATCTCTTGAGTTACTGCATAACATCACAATTTAAAGAAGCTTAAAGAAACAACCACCTAAAATATTTTTTTTCCTCCTGTGATCTATTGATGAAGGAGATTTATTCCATGGTGTTTTTTTCCAACTTTTGTCTATAGTGCACACACACAAAAAGACAAATGATGTGTTAACTTACATGGTCTTGTTTGACCTGAAGTTGACTAAACTCTCACAAATCACTGCAACTCTCAAAACTAACCTGGAACCCTCCACCTTCAATCTAGTTCCATTAAAAACAAAACAAAACAAAAAAACCACTTTTGATTGTTCCAAAAGAGAAACTCTTGCTTTATTTAACTCATTAGAATCACAAGATTAAGGCATGCAACTGTTTAGCAAATTCCTATTTGAATGATTAGCTGGAAATGTGTGCTGAATTTATAAAATTTTTTATTCATGATATAAATTATGGAACTTTCTGACACAGATTAAGCCAAAACATAGAAAATACACAGAATCTATATACTGGTCACCATTATACCAAATGTCGAAGTCCTACATATTTAACTAAGGAGCAGTTATTTATAGAATTTCTTCTGACAATAGGCCCAAAAGAAAATATTTTTGTTATCTTAGACCCAAAGTATTCCCAATAGAGTTAATGTGTTTTCATTCAAATATTGTTAAAAAAAAATCTGTATAACTCTGTTATTTTTCTAAGTTTCAGGAGAAACATTTCTCTTAGTCTGAGGTTAAATATGAGGTTTCAAAAATGCATGTTCATTTTTGTGATGAAACCCAAATACCTGTGCTTTAAAATGACTCTTCGGTTTAAAAACTCCACATTGGAAAACAAATAATCATTTAAATAAGTATTTCTTAGAATGGACCAAGGACTGCCTACATCTGAATCTCCCAGGGTTCTTGATAAAAATATGAATTCTGTGGCCCTAACCCAGACCCAGTGAATTGGAGTTGGGATAAGAGGGTCCCCATTTCTAACATTCACAGCATACAAAGTTTAAGAGCCACTGCTTTAGACTGTGGGCTAAAACAGTTTACAAAACTATAAAGTTTTAATGCAAGAATGTTATTATATCCTATAAGTCTATTCCTTAGAAAGAAGGAAAGGAGTTACACACTTTGTGCTAAGGAAAAAGTCACAGAGGTAACTTCATCTTTATTGAAAAAAAATCACTATAGTCAAAGGTTCTCTCTCAGGTAGATGGGGGAATAAAAGAAATAACAGGATCTTGTCTCCATCTTATATGACTATAACCTAAATCAGAAAAGATTGAGAAAGGAGGATGAAAGTAAGCTTGAAGCTTTACTGGAAATAATATTTTTAGAGGAAAAGGAGACGCAATCCAGAGAATAAGAACGCAGCACCACCACTAAGCACGAGACACAGAGCAAAGGAGAGCTCCTAGAAGTTATCTGATTCCAGAGCTTTGTCTTGGCTGTCAGAACTGTAGATAGTTCCAAGGACTGAAAAGCCTGGGAACTACTTTGGAATAAGGATTTAAAACATACCCTTCCAATAAAAAAGTGATGACAGTCCAAGACTAGTAGTTAAGGAGGCAGAAGGCAGAAATTGCAGAGCTGACATTAACTTGTCCCTAGGTGGTGCTATTTCTTTAAATTTTGCTCCAATATTTTTTCTTAAATTTAATATGAAACTATAAGTAATTATTATTTCATTAAATATATATAAAGCTATACGTACTTCACTGTTTAGGAAATGTCTTCGTAAATATTTAGCAAAGCACTTTTCCACACCTGGAAAAGAGTTTAAAGGCTTAACCAAGGAGCAACCACCAACTTGGTGGTAGCTATCTAAATTATAAGCCGAGAGCCAAAGCAACCAGTTTCTACAGTGTGAAGTTTGGAAAGCTGGTCCCATTTCAGGGAAAGCAAACACCACATCCTTCTTCTCCCTGGGAGTGCCTGTGCCTCTGGTAAAGGACAAATAAACAGATGACCAAAGTTAGGTAAAATGCAAAGGACAGCTATATGGTCAGTGGTGATGTTTACTTCAGATCTGTCCTTGCAGATTTTTGCCTGGGTTCATCTGCCATTGAGTCCAGGCCATAGCTGATTTTTTTTCTTCACAGAGATACAGGAGACAGAGGTGGGGAAGATGGAGACAGGAAGCATTAGGAATATCACAGCAGCCAATTTTGGGCAGCTTTGTGCACATGGCATGGGTACAAAGGGAGCTCATTATTTCAAAAAGCCATTGAAAACCAATGAAGCTCAAAAGGATAATACTTTTTATTTAGCCTTTAAAAGTTAGAACTCAGAATATTCAGTTTGAGACTACAGAATCCTTCTGAGTTTCATCATCTCTCTGAGAAATTTTTCATGCAGAGAAACTGGCTGTTGCTGCTGTTCCTAAAACTTCAGACAAAGATAATACATTCCTTGCATTCTCAAAGCAGAGGATATGTTCAATTCTTCCATTTATTCTAAGCTTTTACAAAAATTTTTCTTAATTTTTAGTCTCCTTCCAATTTTTCTAGATACATTTTCCCATCAGTTTTAGGGCTTTGAAAATGTCATTTTGAGAATTCATTTAATCAAGCAAGAAGCCCTTCTATTGATTTAGGCATGGTCAAGCCCTAAAGCATAAAGGAAAATTAATGAGGATCAAGAATATTTTATGACAAATATTAGTATTCTTTCAGGGTAGGACTCAACATTGACCAAGGAACATTAATCCTTGAACTAAATGCTTCAATTTTCTTGATCATCATTCTTCTCAGAAATCTATTCATTTTCTTCCATTCCTAATGCCTTCTTTCCTCATCCTCCAATATCCCACGAACCTTCTCTAAACTCATAGATGTTGTCACTCCCCAGGGTCTTGAGAGCACTATGTTCCCTGTGGCATGGTGCCCCCTGGAGCCACACAACTCAGTGGCTGTACTGGAGGGAAATAAAGCCTCTGTGGGATAAATAACACTAAGGCCAGCTCAGGATGGGGTCGGGTAGAATATAGTCAGAAATCCAGTGAGCCTTCCTAATTCAATGGGAGAGGCATCTAAAACACTGGTTTGAAAAGCCATACACAGTCCAAGTTGTTTTGTTCTGCTTATAATGGTTGTAAAGGCCAGAGAGGGTACATGGTCGGACATTTCCCACTTCCTCTTCAAAGACCCAAGTGTCATGTCCCTATGTCCCTATCACTGCCTACCTCTTGCCTATTTCAGTTTTCAACTTCTGTAATGCAACCCATTCTGTAATTTGGTCCTGGCAAATATATAGAAGGGAATTGGTCCATTTTAGCAGACATGTGATAGGCTTTAGCTCCAGTCTCTTGGGGCTAAATGATCCAAGGGCCCATGGACAGAAAAGAATTGAGACCATGAGTAAGCTAAATATTAGTGACCAGGAGGTGGTAACCTGGCAATGGCAACTTCTGAGTCCATCTTCCTAAGCTTTTCAAACCAGTGTTTTAGATGCCTCTCCCATTAAATTAGGAAGGCTTACTGGATTTCTGACTATATTCTACCTGACCCCACCCTGAGCTGGCCTTAGTGTTATTTATCCCATAGAGGCTTTATTTCCCTCCAGTACAGCCACTGAGTTGTGTGGTTATGGGTATAGTGCCTTCTTTGATGCTTACTTCGAAGGCTTGCAAAAAGAGCCTTGAGATGCTACAGAAATTACAATGTGGTCTGTGAGGGAGAAGACAAATTATTTTATACTTTATCATGCTCTTCCTATTTGCAAATTGCAAGTAAACCTTCAATGGATTATTTTATAAAGTATGCTATCTTCATTATTTTGTCACAATTAAACTGATATTACAAAGTCAAAGACAGGGCCGTGGTCAATCTAAGCAAAATGAGGGACTGCAAAATGAGTGTAGAACACACATCCCTCCTCCTCTTTCCCTCCATCTTGTAACAGCTCATGAAGACATCACTTTTGGTGTCTTGTGAGAACAGTGGAAACAAAGTGAACATGTGGGTGGGTATTGGCTGCATTTCAATATGCTATTTCCCTCAACCTTTGGAAAATCTAAACAAATACAAATTGTCTTGCGATCTACAAACACTTTCAAAATCCAAGGAGCAATGTGGTACAGAGAGATAACAACTTTAATTAGAAAGCTACCTACAGAGTCAGACAGGACGACTCTACGGAAATGTTGCATGATTCGTGCATCCAGAGTACATCTAGAATACCTAAGGAGGACTCAGAGAATTAGGAAATCAGAGCATGCAGACAGAGTAGATGAGGGGAGCCTGCAGAAGGCAGCTAGATTTGATTCAAAATCTAATCATCTCTTTTCTAGGTCCAGTACACCTGGATTTTCATTTACCCGAAATGAAAATAGTTTTTTCTTTCTTCCAGATATAAAAATAACACATGCCCACTGTGATCACAATCAGAAGATAAAAACAAATATACAAAAAAGAAATTAAAAATCCAAATCATAATTTTGTCTCTCCGTAGTAATAACTGTTGCTAACATATTGGTAGCTAGATTTGATTCAATACTCCAGAGATTTTTTCTCTCTTTGCATATACACAGACACGTAACTTTTTAAAATTAAAAATGAGATGTTTCTCGCATTTTTTCATTGATATTTGCCA
This sequence comes from Propithecus coquereli, assembly GCF_000956105.1. Lineage (NCBI taxonomy): Eukaryota > Metazoa > Chordata > Mammalia > Primates > Indriidae > Propithecus > Propithecus coquereli. Next base: position 1,844,579 of record NW_012141302.1, on the reverse strand, counting down.
ATCTTTAGGGCAAATGTATGTGTTCATATTAGTATTAGTATTAGTTTGCATTTTTCTAATGACTGGAGATACTGAATATTTTTTCATAGCTTTAATGGATTTTGTATTGTCTCTCTTGTGATCTGACTTTGTTCCACATTTTCTAGTAGTTGTCAGACTTCTCACTGATTTGTATGAGCTCTTTTTATACAAAGCATATTAATTCTTTTCTTATCATGTATATTGAAGAAAATTTTTCTAAGTTGTTTTTATTTCAATTTTGTTTTAGAGTTTTTCCATTGTTGCTGCTTTCTTATATAAAAGTTTTTAAAGGTTTTTATGTAGTCATATATATAAATTTTTTCTTCCATGTTTTCTGCTTTTGGTGTTCTATGGCCAGATCACTGTCCTAATGCTTAGGTCTGATCCTATGACTTCTATAATGATTAGTGGCCCCCACAGCCTATAGAAGCCAAACTCCTTGGGCAGTAGATGAGATCTCTTCCTTGGTTATGTCACATTGCAGCTTATCTCTGGCCCCTTTCTTTTAGACAATTTATACTTTATTTAACGCAATAAATTGTCATTCTGAGAATTTGTCCTGTCTTTCACCACTATTAAAATTATGAGAAAAAAACATTAAAAATTTTAATAGTGAATAAAGAAGGTCATTAAAATAGATTGATGTGATATTCTTGAGATTACACCTTGGAAATTGTATTTTTCAAAATCAGAGACAGAATACACTGGGACCTTGCCTCAGGATTCCTGTGCGGTGGGGAGAAGGGAAGCTAAGGATGAATAAAAGGTCTCCTGGCATAGGTTAGACTATTCTGCTACAATCTAAATGCATTTAAGTGATATAACCCGGATCATGAATGCTGCATGCATAGGTTCTCCTTGGTTAGCCATCATAGAGGGCTGACTAGTCCCCTAAAGTTTACCCAGAGCTTTTCCTGCCCACAACTCCTGCCCCCTTTGCTCATGCTGTTCTCTTTATCTGGCAGACCTTCTCTTAGATTATCCCTGGCCCTCCTCGTCTCATCTGATATCAATCTTCCAAGTCTCAGCTCAAAACCTACCCTCATTTTTGATCCCCAAGCAAGAAGCAAGTTGATACTTGCTTCTTATAGTTTGCAATGCTTTATTACTCTCTTGTTCCATTCATCACGTTCTCTTTGCCTCATGATTACCTGAGTGCACGTTATTTCCCTACCATACTATAAATTCCTTGAAGGCAGAGATCATATCTCATCTTGGAATACTCCTCCGGTACCAAACAGAGGGCACTAGGTAGTGCTTATGCTGAATAAAGGAATGATCATTAGGACCAAGTCAATGCTACATCTCTGAAGCCACTATCTGGGGTTTGCTTTAGGAAGGTATTTGAGAAACTCCTTGGAGGGCCATGCTGGAGTTGAAACAGGCCTACAATCATTAATTAGGCCTTCCTTTGAATTCTCAGCAGCTCTGCCTATCAACTCAACATTCACCTCAGTATTGGAATCTAGGCTGAGTCAACATTCTTGAGATCTGGTATTTGTCCTGCAATATTCACTAAGCTACAAAAGACACATGGCTGGAGCCTCAATGCCTTCCAGCTGGTACCACTACTCCTGGAGAAACAACACGGCTGTTATCTGTAGCATTCCAATCCAGGATAAGGCTGTGTGAATCCAGGTGCTCAGGGTTACAATTTACTAAAACATAGTATAATTTACAGCAGTTGATTTTGCTCAAACAGAGGCTCAACGCAAAGGTATTTAACACAGAGAGAAACTAAGTCAGAGTGTCGTACCTGAATGTTCACATCTGCCCCGTTGTTTACTAACAATTCAAGACACAAAGCACCATGAGTGGAGGCAGCAGCAAAATGCAGAGGGGTGAACCCGTTGTTGTTGGGCTGGTTCACGTTAGCACCGTAGTCAATCAGCTCGTTAACTACAGCATCCTGTCCGTTGTAGCAGGCGATGTGAAGTGCCGTATTTCCATAGACATTGATTTCATCGATCTGCAGAAGAGTCCAATATGGGACAATTAAAATCGCCGGAGCCAATTTATACCATTTTCCACAAAAAGTCTAATGGCTGTGTCTAGAGAAAGGAAATATCCATCCGTTAACACAGTTATTCAGCTTCCTCTTGCCCCAGCGCTGTCATCCTGGGAACGCTTGTCGCCCTGAGGTAAAGATCAGCAAAAAGTGAATGTGACAAAAAGTGAACCGGAGAGGAAGAGTCAGAGGTCGCATCCTTTGGAGGGTATTTTTGGCTAGGGAAGGGAGAAGGGTGAAAGAGAAAGCTGCTTTCAAAACACCAGAAGTGAATCAGGGGGAGCAAGAAAAGAGCCCCAAACTCTAGGGTTAGGCACAGTGAACACACAGAGAGGATAGGAGATGGCAAGGAGGGGGCCGCGGAGCCTAAACACTGAAGTCAGGCTCAGAACCCACTCTGGGCTTGCTCTGGGCTCTGACACCTCACCAGGCCACATTCACATTCTAGCCGCAAAGCAGCGGCGTCGTCCTGAGGTGTGTTTAGGCCATGGCTCCCTATTGCTCTCCGAGACCTGGCCCGGGTGCTGGGTTTCACCATCGTGGTATCAATATAGCAACTTGGTTTTCCTTCCCTCTGGGGGGCAGGATGTTCCAGCCTCACCACTGCTCCTGTTCTGCTCGCTGAAGGAGAATGGGGCAGGCCAACTTCTCCAGCTCAGCATGCGACACTACTGCTGTTTGTCCCTGCCATTTGTTCATTCATTTCAGATGTAAGCCATGAAGTAAAAGGCAAGATTCTGAAGGTGGGATGAGAAACCCTAGCCAGTTTTTTTTTAAATGGCTGGTTAATTTATATCACATAGATACATATGTCTATATATTTATCTATGTTGATATAGAAAGTTAGCGTGTTTCTGGTTTCCCACTATTTAGTCTATGCCCCCATGGCCCTTCATTCATTGCCTATGTAAACTCAAAAAGGTAGGATGCTAGAAAATGTTTTTCCTCCTCTTTGAAGTCAGATGCAAACAGGATTTAATTTCAGAACAACAGAAAACTCACAAATACACAGGCCATGCAGTGATACATTCATCATAGCTCACCTCCACCCCGAGATTCAGGAGATGTTTGACAACATTGATCTGTCCATTGGAGGCTGCGGCATGGAGAGGGGTGTAACCCTTCTTATCCTTACAGGTCACTTCCGCACCGTGGTTAATAAGCAATGCCACAACATCCAGGTGGCCTTTATAAACAAAGCGGCAGAAAACATCGTTAACCTTTGTAGGATAATTCGATGATCCACTTCACCTAAATTATCACTATTAGCTTTTATTGCCACCAGTAATTTGCTGAGCTATTTATAAAAAGCTGGTTCATGGCAAATATTGAACAAATATTTACTGAATATCTACCACATATAGGACATTATATAAATGCTATAGGAAGAAAAAAAGATGATTCATATGTGATCCTTCTCTTCAAGAAGATCTAGGAGATGCTTGTCACCATGTCAATGAATGACAAGATCTCACCAAGATATTAGTACCAAAGCCTAAAAAAAGGGTGTGTCAAAATGAAAGCAATGATTTTGAAAACAACTGACATTCCCCACTGACAAGTCTAACAATGACAATTTGGTTTGGAAAAACTGATGAGAGAAAAAAAAAAATCAATTGATCAGAATGATCCTGGATTATTGTTAAATCATACGAAATTGCTGCTGTTTAACTTTTTTTGATGCACAAAAATGGCAATTTCATATGGCTGAACTTAAAAGTACTCTTATGAATTCGTGGCTAAACAGAAAACCCTTCTAGTTTCAACTCCTGTTGGCATTTTTTTAAGAATATTTTAATCTGTTCCATAATCACTATAAATAGTGTGATAAACATATTTGACCTTTAGTTTATGACTGAAGATTGCTCGATGCTTCAGGGTCATTGCTCTAAACACAGTTGATAATTAAGTGTAGAAGATAAGTACTGACTCCAAGACATCGAGTGTGTGTGTGGAGGTGGAGGGATGGTATTGGCTTGTTTTACTAAAATTTGACTCTTTCTCCCTAAGACTTATATAGAGAAAAAATTATTTTCAATTACTAGTGGTGCTATCTCAATCTATTTGCCCTGGTTTTGTCCTATTATTCCTTAAAGATAGTCATCTATATATTTTTTCCTATTTGCATCCTGATGACACACAAAATAATGACTTCACTTCTTTAAAGTCATTTACCTGAATGTTTTAACTATAGATACATCAGCAAAAACAAACTTGAAATCCCAGATCCTTTGTGTCCTATCTCACACTAGTTCAAGTGTCTGTTCTGCCTGCACGTCTCTCTCTTGGCTAACAGTCCCTGGCTCCAATCCTACAGGTAATCTGCTTCAACCAAGTTGAAAAGCCATGTCTCACCTTTTTAGAAAAATGCTAATGCTTGTAAAATTTTAAGATTCTTGTTTTATAAGCCCAAGGATCCATTCAGACCCATTTATGGCCACATAATTTATTTCACTCCTGCCCCAATCCACTCTTTTTTTCACACACAATTAACTTTAATTTTTAAAGTGATGACAAAGGGCACATATGCTTGTTAAAAAGGATTCAGAAAGGCAAAAAGGTGCCAAAAAGAAACCAAAATCACCCACAATCACCAATCCCTGAAGATAATCAATTAATATTTTAGTGTATAATATTTTCCAGATTGGTTATTGTATAATTTTTTTATGAAAATGAGGATTATACTATTCATATTGTTTTATAATCTGCTTTCACTTAACATATCACAGAATCTTTCTGTGTTAATAAATACCCACGGAAATCATCACTGTAGTTACTGCAGAGTGTTCCTTTGTGTAGATCTTCCATAATTTGCCAAAACAATCCCCTGTGGATGGGTATTCAGGTCATTTACAACTTGGTGCTGATAGAATCCTGTCTTCTTTTCTAATTGCAGGATGTTTTCCAATTAGAAACACAAAGGGAGTATCTTAATTCTTCATTTCCCACAAGTTCTACACTGAGAATAAACTCTGTAAGGTCTATCATTTGTCAATGGCATTTGTGCCGACAAAAGTGAAATGTAAAAACACAAAAATACAAGCTCTTCCTTCATCTCCCCGACCTGAGCGAGCGGGCAGAGATGAGGACTGCAAGCCCCAGCTTTGTCCAGTGGAGTATCAGGATAATGTGCAGTGACTCTGGTCACCTCCACCTATAAAACAGCCTGGGGTTTGTCCTCTCATCCTTCCTTTTTGGTTTTTTTTTTCAAAAATATTATCGATAAAAAGACAAATGGAATTTGTGTCCTTGCTTTGCTAGCCAGTCCTCTTTCTTTTTAAAATACCTTATTTTGCTGCCATGACAAGTTAAAATAAGTACAATGTGTGCAGATTTCCAATCCAGACTGAAGCACACTCAAAGAGGTACAGGCCGTGATTCATTCCTCCTCTTCCTTTACAGTATAAATAAATCTCTGACATAGCAACTGGCCCAGCGGAGTGCTCTATGTATGCCAGTGAAATGAACCGAATCTTCATTTAATTGGAATCCAAGCTTGAAAAGAAGTGAGACTTTCCCAAGAGAAAACCTTCATGGTCAATGAAAGCCCCGTGGCTTATTTGGTTAAGGTTATCTGCACTTTGCTTTCCATGCATGGAATCCTTACCCATATAAGCTGCCCAGTGCAGAGCACGCCGATCCTTCTTGTCAAAGGCATTGATGTTTGCCCCTTTGGCCAAGAGTAAATTGACCATCTGAAAGATAACCAACAATGAAATCAAACATACACTCTGTAATGATGAGGTCTCCTCACTGCTTGTAGGTGATCTGAGCCAAATTAACAACAAATCTAAAGGCAGGTCAGAGATGTGGACTTCTAACGAAGTAGGAAGATGATGTCACAGCAGACCCTGTGGCATGTGTGTCAGAAGAAAAGATTGTCAGCCTACTTTTTCAATGCACTGTGGCTCTAAATTTAAGAATGGATATAGGTGCCAAAGGTTTGGTGTACAAATATTATCATCACATTCTCTAAGAATGTGATGGCTAAGAGGGTCTTGTAGGGAATGTTCCAATTCCCAATGGTGAGAACACCCACCTCCACATGGCCATTCAGAGCTGCGTGGTGCAAGGCTGTGCGTCCCCCTCGGTCGGAGACGTTGACGCTGCTCAGCAGGGGAATGATCACTTCCGCACATTTGACAGCCTTGTTGGCTGCTGCCACATGCAGCGGGGTCTGCCAGTTCTTGTCCCTTGCATTGACATCAGCCGAGTGCTTAATCAATACTTGTACTGCTTCCTACAACAAAAGCAGAGTTTGCATGGGTCACTGACAGGTGCTCAGTCAATACTTACTGGGTGTAAGATGCTTCACCAATCCCAGAAATACAGAGAGAAAAGAAAGACTCCCTGCTCTCACAGCTGCCTGAAGACAAGCTGGGTAATACGTGATAAAGACCAAATGAGTGGCACAGGTTAAGAAATAGTCACTTTACCTTTCTGTGTCAAGCCAAGAGCCAAGACACATTTCTAAAACCAAATAAATATTTTAAGTATAAGGTTTCCTTATAAGGTATAAGGCATTCTTAGGCCAAATGAGAACAGCCAGGTACAAGTGTGCATACCAGAGTAAAATATTCATAGACCAAAAGGCCCCTAAAAGATTGTCAAAGGTTAAAGTTATTTGTCAATAAGTTTCCAAACTTCCAAAGCCAAAAGGCCTCAAAAGCCCTCCATACATTCTTGGATCAATTTATAAATATTTGGTTCTCTCTACCAACAACTTATCTCTCAGTCTTGTGTGATCAGTGAGTGGTCAAGGGAAGTAATATGTTACTATCTCGACTTGAAGCTAAGCATTTTTTCCATCTTCTCCCAACCTTTTCCATGTTATAATGGTAACTTCTTTTGCTACTGTTGAGCTCTTTCACCTTCATTAAGCCTCCCACTTTTTATTTCCTTCTACTGACCTGATCAGCAAACTATCCTCTTTATCTTTAACTTTCAACCCGGCTGTGCAGTGGAATCACCTGGGAAGCTCTTAAAAACACAGACACCTGCTCCCACCCCAGAGATTTTAATGGACCTCAGCATTCCTACAAAGCTCCCTGGAGACTCTGTTGTGCGGCAAGGACAGACGACACTCTTCCCTTCAGTCAGGCGAATGATATAGCTCCTCTCAAGGGGGGAATGGCTGGCTGTTGCTTCTCTCTACTTCTAGAGACTTCTAAAAGTCTGGGGCCAGTTAGTGGGGCTCCTTTAGGGGCATCTTGTCAGTGTGGCATCAATGAACCAGTGAAAGGCATCAGGACCACCCTCCTGTCACCCTTGATGAACCAAGAACTTACCCTTGCCCACCGCAGTCCCCACAGGGCTACACTGTCCAATCTATTTCATCATACAGGTAGAGGAAAGTGCTCCAGATAGTGGATGATTCTCAGCAAAATTAACACTTTTATGAGGGACATAAATGAGGGGATAAAAAGAATGTTCCATGAATCAGTAGTAGCGACATATTGAGATGAATGGCTAACTTGGAGAGTAGAATGAGAGCAAAAAGAAATTAACTGTGCAAATTATACAATACAATTTAAATAATGTTGTAATAAATAAAGGATATTCCATTTAGATCTACGATCCCCAACCCCAGGGCCATGGACTGGTACCAGTTCGTGGCCTGTTAGGAACTGGGCTACACAGCAGGAGGTGAGCCGCCAGTGAGTGAGAGAAGCTTCATCTGTATTTGCAGCCACTCCCCATCGCTTACATCACCGCCTGAGCTTCGCCTCCTGTCAGACCCATCACTGTCTCCCATCACCCCTAGATGGGACCGTCTAGTTGCAGGAAAGCAAGCTCAGTGTTTCCACTGATTCTGCATTATGGTGAGTTGTATAATTATTTCATTATATATTACAATGTAATAATAATAGAAATAAAGTGCACAATAAATGTAATGTGCTTGAATCATCCTGAAACCTCCCCCCTAACCCCCTCCAAGTCAGTGGAAAAATTTTCTTCCATGCAACCGATCCCTGGTGCCAAAAAGGCTGGGGACTACTGATTTAGATCATATAAATAAAAGGTAATAAACTGATAGGGTCCAAGCAAACAATTTGTTAAGATTACCAAAAAGAAAAAAAAAAAAGATACATGGCACCCATCCTCAGAAAGACTGACAATGATGTACTACTAAATACTCCTTGACCCATTTTAGAGTGAAATGTGTACATGCATTATTAATGCTCACCTGCTATGTGCAAAACACTGCCAGAGCTGTGGAAGATTGAAGTATTAGTTGAGCTCTAGCCTAAAAATGAGTTGAGTGAACAAAAATAAACAAAAGAAAAGCTAAATCATGATATGAGATATACGAGGGTTGTTCGGAAAGCATTCAGCCATTGTTAATATATTTTTCATATTACATGGCTATATACTTTCCGGGCAACCCTCGTAAATCACAATGTAAGATTAAAATTAGAATAAAAATAATACTTTTACCACCTTTGGTCTCATAAGTTGTACAGTTTATGTATATGCACAATCGATTGCAATATGGGGGGATATACTGGAACTTCCATTCGTATTTATTTTCTTTAAAAAGGAAAGCATTTTAGCTAGTATTTACCTACTGGGTTGGCACTTTGCCCTCAGTCAGTAGGACAGAGGATTCTACCTCACTCAGTGTCTGAGATGCCCTCAGGGAAGAGTTGGGCTTGCCCTCTCCACTCATTTGCTTTGAGTGCCCTGAAATGTACAGGAATGGGCTGCTAAGTTGATTTATAGACTTTAAAATGTACCTTTAAACTAAAAGAACCCTAAAAGGGACAAGATTCATGCAAGGAACCCATAGATTAAAGATAACATTGATATAATAACAGAGCAAGCATAAACAATGTGGAAGTCACAGAGCTGAAGCTTCTTACTACTCCATCTGAAAGCTTTCTATCACCAACATCGCAAGATAAAAGCAACGACAAATTTAATCACCTCTGACAAGGACTTAGACAAAATAGAGAAAAGTCATCTGAAGATGATTACCTACATGGTTATGTAAAGTCAGGATAAATGAAAAGCTTCACCCTAGGTATACTGTGCCTTGAAATATTAGCTAGTTCATATATATATATATAATTTATAAACAAATGAAATGAATACTTCAAGGATACAAGTAAAAAAAGTTTTGCAGATATATGACCCAAAAGGTTGGAGATGACCATCTCAAAGCAATACTATGAAAGACGTTATAGTAGTATCCTTTTCACACATTCACAACAAAATATTATGATAATGATATACACTGTCACTTGAATATCTTTGCCTTGTGTGCTATTTTACTGTACTTGCATAGATTCCTGCTTTGCATTAAATATTATGTAAATTCAGGATAGACTAACAAAACAGATAATGTACAGAATCTTCTCACTAATTTATACTCTTTAGAGTAAGACCAATGAATTTGTAAGAAATTTCTATTTTAAAGGTAACAAAATACAATTACTTTGAGAGTAACTCACACTGGGTGAATGAGACATGATCTAGGAGACACTCTACTTTTAAATGAATACGTATGAATGATTTGCAGATACCTTTGTTTGAATGGCCCAAAATTGCAAATTATCAAATCTGATTAAAGTAAAATTTTAATATACAGCATAGTGGAAAAAATACAGTTTAAAACCAAATTGCCAGCTGGGCACGGTGGCTCACGCCTGTAATCCTAGCACTCTGGGAGGCCGAGGCGGGCGGATTGTTTGAGCTCGAGAGTTCAAACAGCCTGAGCAAGAGCGAGACCCCGTCTCTACTAAAAAAATAGAAAGAAATTAGCTGGACAACTAAAAATATATATATATAAAAAAAATTAGCCGGGCATGGTGGCGCGTGCCTGTAGTCCCAGCTACTCGGGAAGCTGAGGCAGGAGGATCGCTTGAGCCCAGGAGTCTGAGGTTGCTGTGAGCTGACGTCACGGCACTCTAGCCAGGGCAACAGAGTGACACTCTGTCCAAAAAAAAAAAACAACCAAATTGCCTTCTGAGGAGGGTAGAACCTGTTGAAGGAGTCAGTGGCCTCCGTGTTGAGCAAGGTCCTTGCTGTGTAGCTGGGGGTCTGTCTGGAAGGGGGATGTACATAGCTGCATTTGTTCTGCAGAATAGCGTGAGAAGCATTTGAAGTGTCGAAGGAAGGAAGGAATGAGGACAGAAAGAGAGCAGAGAACGTGGGCCCTGCACTCCAGGCTAGAGGTGCACATGTGGGCTGGGATAAGGTCAGTAGGCCGAGTGGAAGAAGGGAAAGTTGACGCATTGCCCAAACTAATCCAGCAGAAGTGAGCTTGTGGAGCCAGGCAATCAATAATTTAAATCTCCAGGAATTCTTCGAAATCAATGGGAGAATATTAGACTTTATAGAAGATATGGCATGTAGTTCCTAGCCAGTCACATCTGTTTAAAAGGTAATCCTGATCACCATCTGGGTTATACCTAAACAATTAGTAAAGGAAAATGTTCAAGTTCATTATAGGATGGGAAAAAAAGAAGTGAGTAGGGTCTCTAATAGATCCCTTTTCCTGTGAACCTTAGGCAATTGCCGTGTGAGTGGCCAATTTCACATTTGCCTTTCATACCCATATTCTCTTTTACAGCTCAAGGACACCCAGAAGAGCCATGACTTTTATTTCTCTACTTTTGTAAAATGCTTCAACTTTGCCAATTTTTCATCTCCACTTTTATTTCTATACCTGTTTATGTAATGCATTGCATAGTTTTCATCTTCCTGACAAGAAAGGACTCTATTGAGAAATATTTAGCATGCAAAGGAGGAGTTCTTACTTAAGTTCCACAGATTAACTTTTTTAAAATGAAAATACAATAGTTTAAACTGATTATGGAATCGAATTCATAGACATATAAAATATTAGAAATGGAGAAGGTCTTAAGGTTCATCTTGGCTGACCCCTTCATTTCATAGGCAGCTTTATTTTATAGGCAAGATGATTGAAGTCCAAGGCGATGACCTGTCATCCTAGCTGACATATGGGCTCATGCATTTTCTGCTAGGCCATTTTATACCAGGCTTACTTGTGGATAGTCTCAGCCAAGCATCCTGACATAAATACATTCAAATGTTAATTCTTCTTAGTTATTTGCATTTTTAATCTCTAAATTTTTAGTCTGCCCAACTGGCTTAATATATTTAATAGAAATTTAACATAGTATTTTGGCAAAAACAAAGCTTTGGTTAAAAAAGGACAATTTTCTTTTTAAAATTTGCATTTCTTTTTCAAAAATTTTAACCTCAGAAGTTCTTTAACTTGGCCTTTACAAGCGAGTAATGTGTGGTTATATAGGGAATTAATGATTTTTTAAATCAAAGAAGTCTGTCTTCTCTTGTATCACATTTGCTAAAAATTAATATCCAGGAGTTTGCTTTGACAGAAATTTATAAGGTAAAAAAGAAACTATAGTGTGGGAAGGAAAGCTGAACACTTTTTGAATCAAGAAAAAATTCTTCGACAGTGCTTTTCAAACTATCTGTGGTGAAGGACCAGTTTTTAAAAGATTGTTATTATTCCAAGTCCATTATGAGTCAATACTTTTGTGAAATACAATAAAAATTAAAAGTAATTAATAGAATAATAAAATGAAAAACTACAAAGACACAAATTATGAATGCAATTACTTTATATAGAGACATAGACCAATGGAGCAGAACAGAGAACCCAGATATAAAACATTAACTTACAGCCAACTGATCTTTGATAAAGCAGACAACACTATACACTATACACTGAAGCCCTATTCAATAAATGGTGCTGGAAAAATTGGATAGCCACATGCAGAAGAATGAAACAGGATCCATATCTCTCACCACTCACCAAAATTAATTCAAAATGGATAAAAGACTTAAATGTAAAGCATGAAACCATAAGAAGTCTAGAAGAAAATGAAGGAAAAATTCTTCCAGATATTGGCCTAGGCAAAGAATTTATGAAAAAGACCCTAATGGTAATCGTGGCAACAACAAAAATAAATAATTGGGACTTGATTAAATTAAAAAGCTTCTGCACAGCTAGGGAAATAATCAACAGAGCAAACAGACAACCTACAGAATGGGAGAAAATATTTGCAAAGCTATCCATCCAACAAAGGGCTAATAATCAGAATCTACAAAGAACTCAAGCAAATCAGCAAGAAAAAAAATAAACAACCCTATTAAAAAGTGAGCAAAAAACATGAACAGAAGCTTTTCAAAAGAAGACAAACGGTCAATAAACATATGAAAAAATGCTCAATGTCACTAATCATCAGGGAAATGCAAATTAAAACCACAATGACATACAGCCTCACCCCTGTTAGAATGGTTTTTATTAAAAAGTCCAAAAACGATAGATGTTGGTGTGGATGGAGAGAGAAAGGAACACTAATGCACTGTTGATAGGACTGCAAATTAATACAATTATTTTATTATTAAAGTTAATGAGCATGAAACTATCAAATTTCCTAAAAGTTTCTGAATACCTACTCTTATCACGACAGGTGAGACAAAAGCTCATGGGCCAGCACCAGGACACAGGGCACACTGTGAACATGTTCTCTCAAAGCCTTTGTTTCCTTTTTTCGAGACAAGATCTTGCTCTGTTGCCCAGGCTGGAGTATAGTGGAATGACCATAGCTCACCGTAACCTCTAATTCCTGTGCTCAAGTGAATCTCCTGCCTCAGCCTATAGAATAGATAGGACAACAGGAGCATGCCACCATGCCTGGCTACTTTTTAAAAATTTTTTTTATAGTGGTAGGGTCTCAAACTCTTGGCCTTAAGTGATCCTCCTGGCCCAGCCTCCCAAAGTGCTGGGATTACAGGCATGAGGTACCATGCCTGGCCTCCTTTGTTTCCTTTTTAAGGAAAAAACACTAGTGAGGGTTCCAGCATTTCTCCTGAAAGGAGGTATCAGCCCAATTAGCATTCTGTCTTAGGACTATAGGCGTTGTTGGATGATACCATATAGTAGGCTGTCCTAAATAATATGCAGAAATAACAGACAGAAGGGAGGAACTGTCATGGGATGTCACATAGGAGGGAATTGGAGATGGCATTTACAGTCACTCAATTTCCACTTTTTATGACTTTTTTTTTAATAAAGGCCACTCCAACCTTGTAATAGAAGGAGAGCATACACTGTGGCACATGGAAAAGATAAGGAGAAACAGGAAGCATGTGTCTTAAAAACTATCACCCTTAATATTTGTTTTCTTACACTCAAATGTGTGTTGTATTTAAGTAGTCATAAATTACCCATGGGAAAGTAACTGTTTAGGACTAGACATAGTTCTTGCAGGCATAAACAATGTCAAGTTTGATAAATTATAAGTTGCTTTAGACCAAGGTCTGAGAGTTATACAACTTTCTATATTCTCTACAAAGCCTGACTGATGCCTTGCACGTGATGCATATTCAATAAATTAAACATATTACCGTAATCATCAGCAAACTCTTTAACTAATAATCTGCAAGTATTAATGGGACATTTACTGTGGGCTGATGTCCCTGAGGCTGTACTCAAGTCCTGAAGGCTCTTACTGTATTACTGTAATCCTTAAGGGCTTTTATCCTGTATTGATTATAGCAATTTCATAATCTTTAAGAATTGTATAAATTGGTGTCTAACCAATTTGGTCAATTAATAGGATTGTTCCTCTAAAAGTACTGATCATCAAACTAAACTCACCTTTTATTATTATTATTAGAGTACAATTATTCTATTCTCTTAGTAAAGAGAACTATTAGTAAAGAACTATTAGTAAAGAGACAGTCCACTGGAGCCTTTGGGATAGGAAAGAATTCTAAGGGAACTAGTGCAGACACTCAAGTATCCCCAGTCTTCAATCTCAGGTCTCAAAATATGGCATGTAGACAACAGGTATCAGAATCTTCTTTATAAAAGGCAGATTTCTGGGCCCAACCATAACCTTCATCAGAATCACTGGGGATGAGGTTTTAGAACAGGTACTTTTAACAAGTACCCCCAATGATTTAAATGCTCACAAAATCTGAATACTACTCATCTACATTCTAACTAATAAATTATAAAAGGCTAACTTTCCAGGTAACCTATGTTTTATAAGTAAACATCTTTTTATAATCAGGGACAATTTAAAGAAAGCAGTAACATTCTAGTCTTCCATGTAGTTTTTCCAATTCTCCTTTCCACTAGCAGTCAGTCCACAATAATGACAGCATTTTTTAGAGGAAAGGTAAAAATGTAAGTTTTAAAAATTTAAGCTATAAAATAATATGCTCATCTTGCTTAGCTCTTGGGAAGATCTTTATACCAGTTGGAATTTGGCTTCTGCACTGAAATCAAAAATAGAAGCATTTTATTGGTCAGAACAGTATCCATAAGGGTGCTCATGGGAATTGCGGGCAGCAGAGGTACGGTGGTTAAGCAAGCAGGTTCTCTAGTCACACTCTCCTCCACTTACTGGCTGTGACATCTTTGATGCCTTACTAACTTCTGAGATGATGTTTCCTAAATTAGCATTGCTAGTAGTAACAATCTCAAACGATGGCTCAGAGGTTAAAATGTAATAAAGCACAGAAAGTCCTTAGCATACTTCCTAGCACACAGTAAGTGCTTAATAAATGTTCATAATGACAACACTTACACGAACACAGTGTCCTCAATCCTACACTCTAAAGACAATATACAACCATTTTTAACTTTTCTAACCAAAAGATAGTCTCTAGAATAGGAAAGTGAAAAGCCCAGCAATTCTCCTTCGATGCCACTCTTAGCTCGTTACAGCAGGAAGGCCGTGTGGGAAAGGCCAGTTACATCCTCACAGAGTTCCACAGTAGGCTGTGTGCCTGGTTGTCTGTCCCAAACACTGTGTCCTCGGAAGCCCACAAGGTCCCCTCACAACATACTTAGGAAAGGTAAGTGAAGCCCACACCAAGTGGGCTTCAATAAACATGTGTCAGACTCTCTGTGTTTGTATATATTTAACTTCTTTCCCCTATAGCTACTCTTTTCCAAGAAAGAAAAGCAAAGAAGAAACAAGAATGAGCTAAACAGGGGAAACAATATGAAACAGTTCACAAAAACACTTCAGAATATTCTCCCTGTCAGCCCCAAACCTTGCTTATCTATTAATATGTTAGCTAACAAAATATGTTTCCTTAATATTTTGGTAAGAGTCTCTCTTCATTTCTTCACAGCCTTGGGAGTAGTCAGAGAAAAAGGAAGATGAGGCCAGTGAAGCCCTCAGGGAGCCCAGAAAGAGACAATGCTATTTGGGTCCAAGTTGTTTCCAAGATGAGAATCCCAGATGTGCCAGCCATGGGGAGGGGGTGAGAGTGGGAGGAGGTTATGGGATTGGTTATAGAAGGAAGCACACAGGACAGTCTGGTCAGTACCCAAATAAGTCTTCAAGATTTATCTGGAACTCAACTGTACGTTGGAAGATTTTCAAGGGGTGTTGTCATGTTTTGATCTATCTTCTTATCTATGGAGGACATAACATGGATAGATGTTTAATCAATATCATGATCCGATTCTCCTATCGCTATAACGTGCTCAGGAAAATAATTTAGCAATGCACATTATTTTTCCAGACACAGAATTCTGAACATAAATCTTGCCTGGATGGAAAGAAGTCTCAGAAATTTTGACTAATATTGACTGATATCTGTGTTACATGCAATTTTGGAACTGGTCCTGATTTTGCAGGTTTCAAAGGCCTAATTGGCTTGTAGTACACACACTCCTATAAATATGCTTCCCTGATTGAATCCCGAACCCTGAGAGATCAATTTGCATACATGAAAGATGATTACCACCAGCATTCTCATGTGGTGTATCCCAATTCCATGTTAGCAGTTACACAGAAAATTATTATTGTAGCTTAAATTGAAAACCCAGTCTTTAATGAATCACTCAAAAAGCAATTGTCAAAACTGTTTACCGACCAGATGAGATGCTAGAAATACAGTGGCAAGTAACAGACATGAGACTCATTTCAAGGAGCTTACTGTCTAGAAGATTTTTTAAATGAAAATAGAATAAAAATTTCTAGGGTGGTTTTGCACTGCACCAAGTTCACCAAGCTGAATTACATTTCCCAGAATTCCCATCCCTGTAATGTTCCATTTGGGATTGGCCACAAGAGAAATCTGCATGAGTTTTGGAAGGCATAAGTGAAACTGCAACCTGACTGGGTGGTGGGCGCCAGGTACTACTGCAGCTTGCACATGATGTCAGTCATCGGCTCAATCACTGCATTGGCACAGGACCGTACCTGGCTCAATGCTTCTTCAGATCCTGCCATTTCCTTTGGGTTCTCCAATTCTTGGGCCAGGTGTGTGCACAGCTCCTTCTGCAAGTCACCCATGTCCATAATGTTGGGACAGACATGAGTTCCAGTTTGTCCCTGTTCTCCCCCATTTCATATCCAGCTTTTCCTTTCAACTGTAGACCCTGCTGACCTACACAGTGACTTCAGGGCCACATGGAATCTGAGGTGACAGTCTCACATAGAATTCTTCAGCAGCTCACGCAATTGTGTAAGGTCTAATTCCTATAATAAATATCTTATTCTATAACTCTCGTGGTGGTTCTGCTTCCCTGGTTGAACCTTCCCTGAAAGATCAATTATCCATGTTTTATAAGCAAAGAGGCTTTGAGGACAGTATAGAGTTTATGAGCTTTTCAATGAAGAAATGGCATTTAATATATGGTCATGTAAATAATATTAGTGCTTGCCAATCTTAGCAACAGACACGTGCCAGCTCTCATGAGAGCTCATAAACTCTGTTATATATTCCCTTTGGCAAGTGCTAACAGCCCAATTCCAAAATACCAGCCCAAACCTTCTCTGTTCTTTCCCCTCAAGCTTATTTTCCTCTCCCTAGCTATTAGTTAGGGGAGGTATAAAATAATGGCAATAGTACCAAATTCAAAAGAAGGAGATCCAAATTTAGGATGTTCTATAACACAGCAATGTGCTTGGAGTTAAGATGTCCACTGTACCATCAACTCTAACAATAGTTACAGAGATTCCAATTTTCATAAGAAACTTTTTGACTCACAGTGATACATTAATATGAGGACATTCTCTTTTGTGAGCTCATATATGACCCTTATTATTTATAATTCAGAGTTTGTTTGCATTTAATTC